>NW_015622199.1:0-81454 GCF_000836295.1 Verruconis gallopava | reverse complement strand
ATCCACTAACAAACTGCGACCATTTGCACTCAGACCCTCAGAGGGTTTTCGAAATAACGGCATCTAATTGGTGCAGGAGTTTAAAGGAGTTTAGTGCGAAAAGCCTTACCCCATAGGGTAAGGCACGAAACGCCCTCTGAGGGTCTGAGCCTGCTGAGATAACGAAGCTCATGCCTGCCAGGCCGGTCCCATGACTTTGCCTTCGGATTACCGATTCTAGAGCTCCAATGATTTTAGAATCAATAGCCCTCAGAAAGCACTGAAAATTCCCGAAACAATGTCGGTCCGGGATGCAATCTGGCGAATTTATATGGTGTTCATTTTCTGTTCTCCCTCAATAGCTGATAAAGATGAATACTGCCACGTGATCAACGGTTTTCTCATGGAGGAAAGTTAGGCAAAAGTTGTGAATCGAGATTCTGGAGACAAGCATGAAAGAATATTTTCACGGGCCGCAGGTCTGAACCTATGAAAATTTCAACATCGCCGGGAGCTCTGAATAGCAGTGAATGGCGTCGTCAGACTAGTTGGTGGGAACTTATCCCGTCATATCAGTCGAGCAGAAGTTGAAAGGCGACAACCTAAAGCCTTGTGTAGAATACACCTGATCCGAGGAACACGCTCCGCCTGTACCCCGATTTGCACGTCGTCAAATAATGTTTATTGATCTGCTTGCTGATCCCCACTTTGCAGGATGCGCTGTTGTCTAAGTATTGGGGCGATAGAACGACCAACACCTTGACTCGCCTTTTATTCTGTATGCCTTTCATCACTTATACAGACCTAGAGAGTTCTCTCCGCTATTGAACATTAGAAATTGCCCGAACTGTGTCTCAACGCTTTAAGACTGCGGTTTACATTTGACCCAGCGCCGTCCTGTGGTGTGCAGCCTTGTACCTAAACCGAAAGGAGGGGCAGGGCTTGAATCAACGAGTCTTACAGTAGTAGAGCACAGAACGTCAAAATGACTACTAGCATAATAAAATCAACGCCGAAATTGAGGACTAAGACAGGTTGCTTGGCTTGTAGAGATATCTTTCGGATCGTCGACGCTGTAGACGCTGACTGGTCGTCTCAGGCAGATCCCAGCGGAAAAAATGCGACGAACAGCACCCCTCGTGTTGGAGATGCTCTGCTTCCAGTCGTGAATGCCAATGGCCTTCCCGTAACGCTTTACGAGATCGTCGCCACCGAGTTCGCTTTCGTGCGGCGTCGCCGTCGAATGGCTCGCCCTTGTCAAACATCGGTGCAGTTGAAGTCTTGTGGAGTGCATACTCCAAAATTGCCGGCGCAGGTGTCGGTCTTCATTCTGAATCCCTATCACAGGCAAAGCTGCGCATGGATCTGGAGCCCTATGTCTGGAATCACTTTGAAGAAAAGTATTATGCCCTGTTGCTTAACTTAGAGAGCAGTCCCGTTTTCTATAACGACTGGATCGAAAAGATACAGAAGATGGCAAAGGATTGCAAAGCACTCTATTTTGCAGTGCTGGCGAATGCAGCATCTCATATCTCTGCGATGGATGATTCTTCGGGCATGCAACAGCTTGCAATACGTTATTATTCCATATCACTTGAAAATCTTGCGCGGTCAATTACAGCAGCAGGCAAATCACAAGGCTACGATACCGTGCTGATGGTCGTCATCTTCTTGTACCTCCATGGCGTATGTACTTCTAGGCTACAAGATCTGAACGTACGCCGAACTGACGAGGTCATGTCAGTGTATAGGGCTTGGCACCTACGAGGACATTCCTTGTCACCTAAACGCTGCCATAAAAATCATCAAACTACAGTTCCTGAGGAGGCAAGACACTGTGATCAGAGGTACGTTCGATCGGCTAGCTGTTGAAAGCGTGCTCTATCAAATATTTCTCGTCACGACCTCCTACTGGTCTAAGCATTCAACTCTCCCGCGGTTCGATTTTGACGATATGTTCTGGCTTGATTGTGAAAATCTACTATCCAGATCCACCATGTTCCCCGGATCCTCCACAAGTTGGAATAGTCCAGTTTTAGGTGTTCCGATCTCCCTTTTCAGACTCAACATAAGATTGAGGCAGATGTATGATCATCCGGATTTGAACAATGATACGACGCTCGCACGCATGAAGAAGGATGTGACTGAATGGGAAGAGATTATCGCGTCGACTGAGCCTGACGGAACAGACAAACAGACAATTTGCGATGATGGAATGCGCATGTACGTTTTGGTTGCCTCCTTGCTTGTCGAAGAATTAGCTCGCAAGAGCACGGCTGCATCTTCACAGTCGGATTCAGCCAACAAGTGGCAGCTGAAGTCACTTCTTGATATTGTCAGGCGCCGTGAAGCCGATAAACGATGGCATCGAGCGTTTGTTGCCAACTGGCCACTCTATACAGCCGGATTCTTCGTCACTTCCGTCGATGACATGCGCCTCATTCGTGCGGCGATGGAAAAGAGGCGGGAGGCAAGCAAGGTAAACGTAATTTCGCGACTGAAGACGGATCTCGAAAGAACCTGGGCACATCGCGGGCTCTCCTAGTCAAAGCTGGAATGATAACATGAGTGACTCTCATTACAGAAGTTCACGATTTCAAGGCTGTTAATGGTGCTCATTGTGAACTTGCTGTCCCATCACACAAGATAATACTCCGCCAAAATAGCACCATCGGGATGAATGCTATATCTATTGGCCATGAATGTGCTGCACAAAGAGTCTATGCACGTGATTGTAATTCATTTCGGACGCTGCACTGCATAAAGTCTAGTGCTTTGATATGGCCATTCGTCCACGATTTGGTTTAGGTCGACATTGCCGCCAAAACAGACCTCACAGCTTCGTGAACTGTTTCTGTCGATTCCTCTCTGCTGTTTCTAACAGTTCTGATATTTTCCAAGGTACGTACTTTTCTCCCGGCGGCCCGTTGTTGTTCTCAAACGGCGCACCTTCGATAATGTGCTTTGCGCAGGCTGCAAAATTGTCAATGGCGTATTTCTCTGCATCATGTTCAAGGATCCACGGCCTAACTACGCCCAACGCTTCGGGGTGCTTCATCATATTATCCCAATTTGGGTGATGATAAAATTCTCTCGTGTCAAACCCCATCTTCTGTGCGAACGAGACCCTTTCAAACCTAGCAAAAAAAAAAAGTTAGAATAGCTCAGCTGGGCGAACGCGTGCTAATTGCGCCTACCTGAGCTTGTTGTGGACCTTGACCGCAAGGGGTATTTTATCTTTACCTGCTATCTGCAAGCAAGCCGCGAGTGAATACCCATCCTCCATAGCCATGACAGCTCCACTACCTGAGGTCGGTATGAACGGGTGGCAAGCGTCGCCAACTTGCACAACGCGTCCCTTAGGAGATACCCAGTCTTCTCTCGGGCTTCGCCACATCAGGCTCCAATTAACGCATCTGTTATTTGGTGTCTGTTTAATGAGTCCCCGAATGTACCCTGGCCAACCCGCAGATTCCGGTACGAAGGCCAAAGCATCTGACGCCGGGCAATCAGCGGACCACGCTTCAGACGCCGATTTGTTCACGTCTTTGTGCGTCATCATCCAAGTAATTCTATTGGTCTTAGTGCTTTTTGCCGTCACTATGTGCAAGTCATCAGCAAGGAAAATTCGGACTCCTTGAAAATCCTCCGAACCCCAGAAAGCTGCGACATCCGGATTCTTCAGGGCATGATCTGAAGCAAGTTAACGAACGCATACCTTATTCCACGACATCCTTACCTAGTGGAAAGCTTGTGCGGTAAATAGCATACTCGCTGCTTGTAGGCGCCTCGTACTCCTTAGCGATTAACTTTTCCGAACGTGAAGACAGTCCATCTGCTGCGATGACAAGATCGGCCTCATAAATTCTTCCGTCTTTTGCGCGTACGAATCCTTTACTGCTTGACTCATAAAACTCCGTTGCATTCACATTAAACTCAATCGGAATTCCAAGCTCTATTGCGTACTGATAAAGCTCTGAGTGTAGTGTATTTCTCCATAGGGGTGCGCTAATTATGCCTTCCCTCCCGACGTCTCTGTCGCCAAGCTTAACAATCATTGTGCCATCATACTTGTAGAACTCTAGAGTCGGAGGCAGAGCATTCTTCATCAACCTTCCCAAGAAGCCAGGCCACTTTAGCATTGATCGCTGTGCACTACGAGTAATACCGATAAGGTCACCTATACACAATCAGATGAGGATCTTTCCTATGCCCACAGAACGAACCAAACGTGTTAAAGTCTGGTCTCTTCTCGATAATCCGAACATTGTGGCCTTTTCGGTAGCATTCTATTGCTGCGGTCATGCCACCAAGCCCGCCACCTACTATGAGGATGTCGATCTCACTTGGAGGGTAACGTTGCATGTCCTTGGCGGTCATTTTCAAAAGAAATCTTCATGAAAACTAATTCTGAAATTTCCTTCGGGATCAAATCGCATGGTCGGAGAAATCATGCCTCCAGCTATTGATCGTTTACTTCATATATTCACGGCCTAAGACCCATCCTGTCATGATGTGAGCCAGGGATTATGGAATTGCCAAAGTTCCAAGTGTCAGTACCGAAAGAAAAGAAGAGAACTTAGCCAACTTGCAAGGCAAATTCCCCTAGCCGTGGCTGAGGCCTGACAGCGACCTTGACGTTGGGAAATTAGAGCATGCAAATGGTGTGTTTGTATCCACGCCATCTCTTTCCTTCGCCTCCACAAAGCTAGAGACGGATGCCTCCGAAAAACTAGGGCAAGACCATGCTCACTTCGGTCAAGGGGTGTGTGCTGGAATCGCGGGGTAAACGAGGATGAGAGTGTTGCTATAGACCCTGGACGCCCGAGGCAGGTTCCTTGATCGGACTTCGATGAGTCAGGTTTGTCGAAGCTCCAAGACAAAACACAAAGTCATAGCAGAGATTGGTTATCCTGCATGATTTCTAGCCTTTCATATAGATGATGAATATAGTCAAGTGGCATTCACATGCACATCTTCTCAGTTCAGTCCGGCTTCGGCTTGTGAATGACCGTCGCAATGTACAGATCCTGCTAATGATATTTCTTTCCGCGACATAGAGTGCTTGATACAAGTACTTTGGCAAGCCTGGGCGAAAGTATCTGGATTCAATGATCTCACAGTAGTTCAAGCTCCATTTATCATGAATTCTGTAAATCGAACATCACACTCTCGTCTATAGTCGCTGAACCAAGGCACAAGTTGGTGGGTAATATTAGGGACGTGAACATTGCTCAAGACGAAGATTCTTCGATAATCTAGTTTTTTAAGATCACGCTCATTCATATATAGTAGGACGTATTGAAGCATCGAAGCATGTCAGAGCGATTGCGATGTATATTATGTCCATGTATTATGTCCAACAACGAAGGTGCTGCCGTGGTCCAAGCGCATCTCACGTGATTTAAATGGATCATGAGGTGGAAAATTATCCTACGCAAGCTTCGAACATCTCCATTTCGTACGTGCTCGGATCGAATAGATATTTGAAGGACTCAACCGCGCCTCAGCTACCAACATATTCGGCTTCTTTCTCTTTTCTATGAGTGCACAGTTGCTTGTAAACAAAGTGGAAGTGTAGATAGAAAAATGGCATCCACTGGTGGCGGCTCAACAGGTGCGAAGAGGTCGGCGGACACACACAAACATGGTGCTAAAATAAAGGCTCCCCAGTCAAACTCAATGATCTCCCGCTCCAAGATCTATCCAACCTGAAAAAACAGATCGATGAGGAGCTTCAGACGCTAAGCTCATCATTCCAATCCCTCCGCGCTGCACAGTCCAAATTCCGCGACTGTCTGACGTCACTCGCCAAAGGTCTCGAGTCCAAGAATACCTCACGCAACATCCTCGTACCACTTACAAGTAGCCTATACGTACCTGGGAAACTGAAGGGGACAGAGACGGTCATTGTGGACGTGGGGACAGGTTTTTTTGTTGAAAAGAAGGTGGACGAGGCGAAAGTGTTCTACGAGGGCAAGATCAAGGAGCTGCAGACAAACTTGAGCGAGTTGGATAAGATATTGGCGAATAAGGCAGAAACAGCCAGAGCTGTTGAAGGAGTGCTGCGACAGAAAATCATGGAAAGTCAGAAGCAAGGCGGTGGAGCCGCGGCAACAAGCGCCTCCTCGTGAAAACCTTCACTACACCATCGCACTAAGGATTAAACAAGTAGTTGGAGAGAAGCGAGCCTAGGAAGGTCGCAGGCGAGAAGAGTTGAAGAAGACTTAGATAACCTCGACCGACTCCGGCTATAAAGGGTGGTTAAGGTCCATCAATCACGCACGGATGCCCGTCGACTCTCGAGTGGGCACGAACATGTCGTCGTGGGCAGCTTCCTGCATTTTTGTGCAATACATGCAAGAAGTAGCAACGCATAGGGTGCCCTGTGTACAGATGTGCAATAGTGTGTAGGACGGAAATAGTCCATACAAGAGTGAACTGCAGTGGCACACATGCGATCACGGACAGACTGGAGATTTACGAAGCCAGCAAGTTCAGCGGAGGCAGACACTTCATCTGACCTTGTACAATGGCAAGAAGCGCCACAGGGACGAGAGTGGTACGCAGGCAAGTCTTCCGTTGACAAATTTTCCACTATCCAAAGTGCCAATTCCTCAAGCGCCTTCTAAGCTCTAGCTTCAAGTATGCCTGAAATGATAGTGCATTTTCTGTTCAAGGAACTTGAATTATAGATTTCACATGCTTTTTATTTGTTCTCTGTTTCAGTCTCGGCAATACTTTCTCCTGCCATTGTTTCCAGCCGTCAAATTGGCTAGACGTGATAAGGAAGAGAGTAATGAATATGCTGCATCTCTTACACGTCGTTCCGTATTTTTTCATGACTTCGAGACAAACCAGGATTGTGATCGGATTAACTGCCAAAAGCAAATGCAGATGAATAAGAAATTTGTGGCATAAAGCTGAGGGTGGGAAGCATTGCCAACGTCGACTCAGCCGGATACTTCCTTGAGATAAAACTAGATACCAGTGTCTAAGGCAAAGCTCTAGCAAGTGCAGAAACACTCCTCCAAAAAGAGACCTCACGTTATGATTCAGCACACATAGAAATCCAGATTACAGCAAAGCCCTTTGCGGATGATGTTAAGGTTCTTGGATGCAAATCCTCCTTGAGCAGGGCTTTGGACGGGTGAATGTTCAAATGAAACGGAAGAGTCCGCAACCAAAGTGGTGAGTGGGAGAGAGCAGCACACTGCAGTGTGAAGATGGGGCAGACCGACGTGGTGGAATTCAAAGCCCCGGCAATGTTTGGCCAGATCAGTTTGGCGCTTATCGAGGAAGTCATATTCCACGGTCAGACGGCCAGCCGAGAACAAAATGGATGGGCGGGTGGAAATGAAAGCTGGTCCGTACAGGCAAGAGACAGGAATCGATGATTGTACGCTTGAAAGCTTGGAAAGGTCTTCTCTACTGGGGCTGCCACGAGGATCAGACCAGCTCTCGTTGTAGTGGCAAGTCGCGCTTACGGAGTCGCTGTTAATTGCAGCGGCTTAGGCTATTTTTGAAGGGGGTTGCAAGGACATCCGCGGACTTGCAAAAGTGATTAGCTTGTGAGAGCACACTGTGAGAGGCCAGAAAAAGGAAAATGACTGAACGAAATGAATAATCGATTCAAAAAAGGACGTCGAACTTTTCACGACGACAGGAACCGGCATGTGCGAAATGCATTATGTGCCTGTATCAGATCGTCTAAGGATCGCGGAGAAGATTCTATCACCCAGCCCCTTGCTCGGTCTCGTCTTGCTGTTCACCTCAGCCGAACCAGCATTTTCTCGACATTCTCCAAATACCTCTTCACAGTCTCTGCACAACGAGCCACGGTGGCGCCATCGACGACCCTGTGATCAGCACTCCAGCTGAATACGGTCTCTTCCTTCTTCACGAGGCTTCCGTCTTCTGCAAATGCAGGGACGGTGCGAGTCTTTCCGATGCCCACGATGGCGACCTGAGGACTTACGATAACAGGCGCGACGGTGGTCCCACCGACGGATCCTATGTTGCTGACGGTAAAGGTGGCGTCCTTGAGATCGGCTGCTGAGAGCTTGTTGTTCCGTGCAGCTTCCCCCAGCCGAGCAATCTCTGCCGCGAGCGAGGTGATGGAATGGGCCTGCACGTTCTTGATCACGGGGACGATGAGGCCCTGCGGTGTGTCGACTGCGAAGCCGATGTTGTGCGAAGCTTTGTGGATGAACTTCGGCTGTGACGCGTCGTCGGTGGTGTCCAGATGTGCGTTGATCGATGGGAATTGCGTCAACGCCAGCGAAGCGGCTTTGATGATGAAGGGCAGCGCCGAAAGTTTTGGCTCTCCCGCGGCTTTTGCGTCAGCGTTCAGAGATCGCCTTAGCCGGGTAAGCGCGGTGAAGTCTACGCTGTCCGAGTACAGGAGGTGGGGGATCTTGAGAGACTGGGTCATGGTCTCATACATCTTCCTTTGGATGCCCGAGAGCTTTATTATCTTGTCTTCACCAAGCGCAGTCGTCGGCATCGAGGCTGGCAACGCAGGCTGTGAACTTTGCGAATCTCTCGCCGCAGCGTATCTTTGAACGTCCTCCTTGAGCACGCGGCCATCTTTGCCTGTTCCTGTCACATCTGTAATATCGATGTTTAGCTGCTTAGTTAGGTGGCGAACGGCGGGCGTTGCCAGCGTCGCGTGTTTGCCGGTAGGTTTCACACTGGAACTCGTTTCTTTCGCATGACCATTGGTGCGACTGGCTGCTGAAGCTTCTGATGTAGTCGATTCACTTCCTAGCTCGTTCGAGGCTTGAGCTTCGTTTATTCGAGGCGCCTCATCCACGGCCTCGGTCAACTTCGCACCCTCCTCGTCGATCTCGCCCTGGATATCTATGTCCACTAGCGGGCTTCCGACTTTTGCCATATCATCTGCTTCGTAGTACAGCTTTTTGATCACGCCATCGAAGCGAGAAGTGATCTCCACGGCCGCCTTGTCCGACTGCACCTCGCAGATCTTGTCGAACTGAGCGACTTTGGCACCCGGCTGCACGAACCATTGTATGATCTGGCATTCTGTAATGCCCTCCCCGATATCAGCCAGATAATATGGCTTCACCACCGCCCGCAATACCGACGCATGAAAGCTCCGCGGTGGGAGATGCTGGCATGAGACTCGAGATCTTCGTGACTTGACGAGCAATTGAGGTCGTTCTACCGCGCCTTTTATGGCTCCGAACGCTCGCCTCGACAGGCACGGGGATGACATGACTATGAAGACTCGTAGAAATGGGTGTCTGAGGTATGAGAGGACATCTTCTTTACATGTAAACGCTGTCTGCTTTGCTTATGCTCGAACGTCAGGTTCGGTTAGTTATCCGATGATAGCCGCACCAGAGCGAGCAGAGAGTTCTGACATAAGCCACCAGGTCCGCCAGACAATGACCCATCGCCCAAGCGCAACAAACGAACAAAAGGGCACCGAAAAGGACCATAAGGCGTCGAGAAGGACCAAAAGGCGCCAAATAGTACCCATAGACGCAATCAGAACCATCCGGGCAGCCTTGGGGGTTCACCCCACAAACAAAAAACGTCGTGTGCAACCACTCTGCCACATGCGTTAGTGAGGCCTTGTGGCCCCAGGCATTCAGTTTGCAGTCCAACCACCACCAAGGACAAGTTTTCCCCTTCTTCTGTAACTGGGCTGGTCACTCTGGCTGGGTTGGACTAGCTACCAAAGAACCGGGCATGCGGGTCAAACTACTAGGCGCAGGTACGAACCCGCTGTTCAAGGCCTGGTGCTGCGCAAGGACGAGTTCGTGGCTGGCGATCTCATGATAATAGACGCCTTCCCACAGGCTGTCAAAACTGGGGATTCAAAAAATCTAGACGAAGAAAAAAAAGTCCTCTTCCCCCTTTCCCCGCGCGCTTGGCGACCAGGCGTCCACACCCATCCACAGTACTAACTCATCTGATGTATTCAGCAATTGCTCGTGTGACAGTCAGTGCTTTTCCATTTGCCCATTAGCTAACATTTTGGCTGATGATTTATCATAGAAACCCCCCTTCTCACAGCATCCAGACCGCTAGAGTCGTCGAGCCCCGGACCGGGCCCCTGTGCGTGTGAGGGTTCAGCTGCCAGATCCGCCTCCCGGCAATTTTGATTGGCATAGTCCACAAAGCCCAAAAGGCTTTTCCCACTCCGCGAATTGCCCATGCCGAAATTGGTTCGCTGCATCTTGCGCGGGCGTGCAGACGATCGCAAATGGCCCACGACGATCATTTCGGTTTGATGGCACGCGATAATCTTGGGAGAGAAACAAACGCAAGCACACCGTGCAGGTAGAGAAGACGGACGAGAACATTCGATTTGAAAAGCACAAGATACAAAACATTTGGCCTGCGATAGCCAGGGATATTTTTGGAGGCCCTTGCAAAACGTTTGCGATGGGTCCGCAGACAATCAGCAAAAAAAAGAGGAAAATGAACATTAAGCGACAAGAGAGGGCATATCCGACAAATCAGAAACAAAAAAAAGGAAAAACTCCCCCGGCTCCCCATCCCAAAGATTTTCCCAATATTCCTTTGTACCAATGCCCAGGAGTGTTTAGAAGATGTTGCGCCTGTTCGCTGATGCTCGCAAATAAGAGTTGCTGATGCGGAGAAACCAGAAAAAAATCATGTTGCAGAAGGGTCGTGTTGACATCAAGAATGGGAGGGGCGCATAAGGGTGATGAAACCAAGCCCGAAAGCAAAGCAAGGTTCCAGACCTCGCGTTCTTCGCTGATCCTTTGTATTCTCTTTTCAAAGTCAAACAAGACGCGGAACGGAGGCCAAGACAAGGGGAAGGAAGAAGAAATAAGGCGTCATGACAGTATGGAGACGACAGCAGCCTCCGCCAATTTTTCGTTCTCCGCCTGGGTACCACGTACGTCGATCGGGACGACGTCTGTCTCGCGGCTCCCTATGGGCTCGAGGTCACGCAGTTGCGAATCGACCATCTTTTGGCCCATGAAATGATCCTTCCGTGCCGTGACGCGCTTGATCAGCGTGGCTCGGTCCGCCTGGAGGCACAGGAAGTGGACGTGAACGCTGTGCTCGTTGATGCTGGCGATGCGGATCACATCCCTATACTTCTTCTTCAGAGCACTGCAGGTCAAGACAACGCCGTCCACATCCTGCTCGAGCGCAGCGACGGCCGCCTCACGTAGGTTGATGAGCCAGTCCCATCGGTCCGCATCCTGGAGGGGAATGTTCCGGCTCATCTTCTCAACGTTCGACTGTGGATGATACTGGAAGTGAAGCCGCAAAGTAAGCCTCCGTGCACGCAGTGTAGTATAGCAGGGCACAAGACAAAGAGAGAGAGAGAGAGAGAAGATTCAAAGACTTACATTGTCGCCCTCAATGTACGTGAAGTTGAACGCCTTTGATATGTACTGGGCTATAGTGGTCTTGCCACACCCGGCAGGCCCATACACAACAAAGACATGGCGGTCACGTTGGGACATTTTGCGTGCTAGTCTCTGCGTCGGGGTCGTTGGTGAGGATGATGAGGATGATGCAGAGTTGGAATTAGAGTTGTTGTACGGTAGCACCGTGCCATGATAGGCAGTCGGTGCTTTATCGTAACTCAACATGCCTCAAGTGATTGATGAGCAATGAACAGTTTGACAAGCGGCAGTTCAATCGCAGGTCGTTTGAAGATTGTTGGACAAACGACAAGAGTCAGAGGTAACAACGACAGAAAGCCTTGTCCTTAAGTGGGTGGCAAAGGCTGAAAGGAGCAAAGGAAGACAGCGGGGCAGGATTGGAAAGAGGCGTGAGGCTTTTAAGTCAAGACGAAGATGAAGGACGATTATACGGGGTCTATGGGGTCGACGTAAGCCTCTTCTTTATCCTGAGGCGGAGAGAAATCAAAAGAAAAATCCGATCCACAAGAGGCTACGTGATGGGTAACACAGCCCATCTTTAAAGACGCCCTGGGCCACACGGGGCGCACTGACGGAAACTCCATACGTGCCCACGCGAGCGCAGCAACGGAGCCACGGCAGAGGGCGGAAAAAGAAGACAATTAGCATACCAAAATCGGGTGGTCAGGCACAACTGATGTCACAGCAGGGTTATGGTCGAGAAGGGGCCCGTCAATCGGGAGTTGTCACGCCTCGACGGGCGGATCAAGAAAGCGTAAAATTTATCAGGCCTAGCGGGAAACACTCGCATGCGGTCGTGCATGGGATGCGCCGGGGATCACTTTGGCGCAACGTGGGGGTTAGTTCGCTCTGACAAGTGACAACCGTCCGGAGAACGACTGTGTTTCTTCTTCTTCCCAGATGCATGTCCTTCGTCTGAACCGCCAGAGCAGCACCGGTCTTTCTCGCAGCCCATGCCCCCTGCACTGCCGAGTGTCAGCTGCAATCGTGGCTTGACTTGCTGGCCCTGCGACTTTGATTTTTCCCCGCAACTGGCAGAGCCTTTGGGCCCAACAGCGCTGCATATGCCTAAGGGGGAAAACGTTTGGTGATGCAGAGAAAATCCGATCCGGCGGGCTCGTGTGATTTGAGGGCCCCTCCCCTCGCTCTCGCCTGTACTGTTTCCGACCAAAAAGGGGAATCAAGAAAGAATGAAAGAAAGAAAAAGGGCCGACAGTACGTGCGAGGCACGAGGCCAGCTGACCGTGTTTTCACAAGCAGGATTCGTCCGCGGGCTCCATCCAAATGAGCCTCGTGGGGCCGCTTTCGAAAGCAACGAACGCTTCAGCGTGTTTCTATTTTTTTTTTTTCTTTTTTTCTTTCTAAACAATGAACGTCAGCCAGGATGGGCAAGGCGTAGCGGAGCTCACCCTGAATTCATCCAAACGAATCGTTGGTGCTGGGACGAGATTGATAACCAGAACGGCATGGTGGCACAGGATCGCGGCAATCGCCCTCGTGCAATTGGGTCTCCGCTTTCCGTAGTCGAAAGCAAACAAGGCAACAAAGTTTTCCTTGGTGACGGAAAGGCTCGTCAGGTGCGTCGGCATCACCAACAGTGCACGGCGGGGCCTGGCCATTGATCGATGCTGGAGTGCGCAATGCGAAATGGTGTCCAGGGGGTGGGAGGGGAGGGGAGGATCTTTGCTGAGCCATTCTGGAGAGGACCAGCGGGGGCTAGCAGCCAGATGCCTACGCAGGACCTTCGCATGTTAAGTTACAGCAAATGCGTTGCTTGATGCGGCACTTCTGCCTGTTACGAGTGGCAGACCGTCTGAGTGGGGATTGTGCGGCATTGCAGGACGTCGTATGCACTCGTGCCTTGTAGTAAGCCGGCATCATCGAGCAAGGATACCAGCAAACGTGCTGGCGAGCCCGTGACTGCTTTCCTGCGACGATCTCTCGGATAATGGCGACTTTTGCGGGAATTTCCTCGTGAAGCCATCGGCGACGGCAGAAGTGGGCAGCGTGGGCAGAGGCGGACACGGGTGGTGTGCCCGTGAGACGAAGGGGGAACTGAAGCAGTGAGCAAGGCAAAAAGGCTGGAGCACGCAAACGCTAAGACCGTGAAGACGCAGCGCGCGTACACCCAAGGCGAGGACGATAGACGCGCGAAACATAGGGAGAGGGGGGACGGGACACATCTGGTCTCGCAGAAGCCGCGGAGACACGAGAGCAGAAGCGTGTGCGTGTGTTTCTCTCCTCTGTACGAAGTATGGGACTTCAGCAGCTTCGGGACGCGACTGGACCACCGAAGCAGCCGCTGGCACAGTACGCGGGCTGCATGTCACCATCCTGCCAGCACAAACACACTCGCCCGCACACATACACGCACGCACGCATTCATTCCCTACATACGGACGCACATACGCACCCTCACAGCCGACCATTCTCAATCCACGTTTGCTCATTTGACGCTCGCTCGACTGCACGCGCATGGGGCTGGCCCGTCCCCGGACCTGAGCGGCCTGAGGCTGCACGGCTGCAAGGCAGCTCGTGTCAGTCCCGCTTGGCATCAAGCGCTCCCCGTCACTGTGCATGAGGCGATGCGTGCGTGCGCCCTCCAAACGGCTTGGGCCCAGCAGTTCGAAGCATCCGCGCAGACACAGCACACGAGCTTACGGTCATTGCGAGTCCCGATTCGATCCTTTCGCCCTTGTTTCACCCTCCCTTAGTCTTGTGCAATGTCGTACTTCTTTTCGACGCCGGTCGACATCGACATTGTGCTGGAAGATGGCGATGACAGGGCCATGGTGGATGTTCGGCAGGACAAGAACCGCAGAGAGAAGGTTCCCCTATACATGGATGGCGAGTCCGTCAAGGGCGCAGTCACGGTCCGGCCGAAGGATGGCAAGCGTTTAGAACACACAGGCATCAAAGTGCAGTTCATTGGCACCATCGGTATGCGACACCTAGTCGGGCGGATGCCTGGACCACGTTTTGTGCGCTGTGCATATGTTGACTGTTGGAACGCCCAGAGATGTTCTTCGACCGCGGCAACCATTATGAGTTCCTGTCGCTGGGCCAGGAGCTGGCTGCTCCCGGCGAGCTCCAGCATCCGCAGACCTTCCCCTTCAACTTCAAGAACGTGGAAAAGCAGTACGAGTCGTATAACGGCATCAACGTGCGTCTGCGGTACTTCATCCGTGTGACGGTGTCGCGCCGCATGGCCGACGTGGTCAGAGAGAAGGACATCTGGGTCTACAGCTATCGCATACCGCCGGAGACAAACGCCTCCATCAAGATGGACGTCGGCATCGAGGACTGCCTGCACATCGAGTTCGAGTACTCAAAGTCCAAATACCATCTCAAGGACGTCATCGTCGGCAGGATCTACTTCCTACTCGTGCGCCTAAAGATCAAGCACATGGAGCTGTCCATCATCCGTCGAGAGACGACGGGGGCGCCACCAAACCAGTACAACGAGAGTGAGACGCTGGTTCGCTTCGAGGTAAAGTGCCCGCCTTGTTTCGTTTTTAAATCCGCGCAAATGCGCTCCATTGGCTAACGAAGGAAAAATTTCGATAGATCATGGACGGTTCGCCCTCGCGAGGTAGGATTACTCGGTCATTATCAGACTTGCGGTGTGGTCCGATGAGTTAACGTCGAACCTAGGCGAGACTATCCCGATTCGGCTGTTCCTGGGCGGCTTCGACCTCACGCCAACATTTCGAGAAGTCAATAAACGCTTCTCAACCCGCTATTACCTGAGCCTGGTTCTGATAGACGAAGGTGAGTTCTTTCCCAACGGTCCAGATCTGGATGCCTGGCGGCATCCCTGGGTCCCGTCACTGCTTTCCAGCGCCTTATCAAGCTTGGTGTGGGGAGCGACATTTTGCTAACCATCCCACGCGCGGAAGATGCCCGCCGATACTTCAAACAGTCCGAGATTGTGCTTTACCGACAGGCCCCCGAGGGACTGACACCTCCGCCCCCTCAACAATCCGAGCTCACTCCCGCTTGAGTGAGCGAGTAAGTAAGCGTGTGCGTGCCTGTGTGAGTTAGTGAGAGCGATAAGCCAAGGCCGATATCTTTCACGCCGTCCAGGGTTGCGCAACGTCGCGCAAGACATGTGGCAATTTTGCACGCCGTTTTAGTCGGGTCTATGCAAGGACTGCGCGCACGATGTGCTCAACATCTCCGGATGAACGATTTTGAAAAGGAGGTGCACAGCCGCGCCGGCAGCCTTGCGAGTCAAGAACCGCGTTGCGGCGTACCGGTGCACCTGACTTGCTTTCTGTACCATAGTTGAAACCAACAAAGCACCCACTGTCAACTTTTGCAGCATGGCGGTGCCCGCTTTCTCATGCACCTCTCTATTCGCAAAAACCAAAAGTACCGACGTCGTCATCACGCACGAACCCAACACACACAGGTCACATCCATCCTTAACCTCTGACGCCTTATCCACCCAACCTGCATACGAGTCCCTCTAGGCACACCGCCCCTCGCCTATTCCTGAGTTTGTAACCCCCCCGAACTCTTCAATGCCGTGCTGCAAACACCCGTCCACCGGGGAATCGATTCCAATTGGACGCAGGCAGGACACCTGCTGCAGCCCTGTGCCTCAGGCCGCATCGACTTTCGACCTCGCCCAAACATACCTTGGCGCGGCGACCTCGTCAAAGATTCAAAGTAACAGAACCGTAGCGGCACTTGTCTTCCAGGAGGTTGGGCAACTTCTGCACATGCGTCAAGTGATGTCGAAATTGATGCTGACGCATTCTTTTTTTTTTTCCCCTCCTGCATGACGTACTGGCCCGTCTTGGACCGATTGGGCTTTAGTCAATGCACATGAGGTCTCGAGGCCTGATGGAAAAGCCTGTCCCACAAGCAAAAACCGGAATGACATTCTCGGAGCTATCAGAGTCCCCATCATCTTGTAGGGGGGGAGGCAGTCTTTTGGGGTCAGGTGCTGAACTCCTCTGCATGTACCAGTTCAACCACCAGTCGCTGGTCTTATCGTCACTGCTCTGCCTCCCGCAGCCAGATCCTCCCGGTCTCCTCGCGCAGCCGCTCATCTATGTCCCTGTAGGCTTGTCACGCTGCTTCTTCTGTCGTCTCACGGGATCGAGGGGAGGGCAGGGATTCCCCACACCAACCAGCCGTTACTTTTTGTTCAAAACAAAAAACCCCAACGTCGTTCATGCCTGCACGAACTGCTCACGTTACACAGGCCTTCTAACATTTCCGTCAGAAGAGGGGAAAAAATATCTACCCTCAAACGAGCCTCTTATCGACCTTGCCAGCGGAGGAGTACCCTTCCGAAGCTTCGCCACAAGGCATGCCTTTGCCCCAGGAGTTTCTTTATTATTCTTTTTTCTTTTCGTGCGTCACGAATCGAGGCCGGATTTTCCATTTGGCCGAGGTTTTACGGCCTTCTTGAACGGCCACGTAACAGGTCACAAGTACATGTTCGTGCTGCACTTCCACCTTGACGACAGGACAGGGAACGCTCAGCTTCGTTGATCCAGGCTGCGCTTGCATGAATGCGCACACATGTGCGTCATTTCTCGCCATGGGGTACGATCCGACCTGCGTCCGCCTACATCTGGGATTCTCCGCGTTTTTTTTTTTTTTGTGTCCAACCACCGCCACCACCATGGGTGGTGCGCACGCACACACTCGCACACTTACATGCACACGCACATCTCTCTCTTTTTCTTTAACGGTTTTTTTTTTTCTTCAAAAGTTCTTGCACATTGTTGAGCTGGCCCCCCCACTAAGTTGCGTTATTGCGAGGTTGGCGCCAGTAAAGAAACAACACGAACCTCAGGCGCTGTCCAGCCTGCTGGGGCCATTCGCTAGAGTCCTTTTGCCTTGCCTGCCAAGCGAGCCCACTTTCTTGAATAATAGCGTCGGCGCGGAGGTGATCCAGTTCAGCATTCGAGTGCGTCGGGAACCGGATCATCTTGGCCCCCTCGATTCACTTTCTCTTTGTGGTGCAGAGACGTCTTTCGTCATTCTTGCGCAATGTAGGGGAGTACTCTTCTAGTTCCAAGCTATTTCCTGTTTGCGGATGCAACACGCCCATGGTTACTATTGCTAAGCACATGCCACCTTGTGTAACATGCTCCCACGGTATTCGGTGAGAACATCCTCGTTCTTGAAATCCAAGAGAATAAAAAGAAAAGGGTCTCTCCGTCGTCTCGCGCTCGTTGCGTCCTGGTCTTCTAAGGGAACACTGGACGTCTCACGCCGTTATCATTCGAAACATCCGCGTAAACAGTGCTCGGTGCATAAGAGATTTGTGGTATTATTTGTAACATGAGGCCACTTAGCTTGAAACGACGGTGTGCATCATAGAGCGATGTTCGCCTTGGTCATCAGGCTGAGGCTCTCAGGGCTGACTCAAAAACTGGCCCAAACCATTCCCTCTGCGCGCTCGGATGTTATTCCCCGTACAAAAGCGCCACAGGGTCAGTTTCGGACTCTTGCTCAGCCAACAAAAAAAGAATCGTGGGAGGGTAGGAACAGGGCCATGAAGGAGAGAATATGGGACAGCCTATGGGACGAGCAACCGATTGGATACAAGGTCAAGACTGAAATATGGCAGTTGCTTTAGGAACAAATCAGAATGGCCCAATGGCAACATGGGAGTTGCGGTCAACCATTTTTTCTAGTTTTCATGTCGACGAATAGCAGGCCCAGGGACCGTCGCTCCGACATCACCGCCCCGTGACTGTCCCCAACAAAGGGCATATTTTTTCCAACCACGCATGAATTGCGCATGGGATATGCCGCTGCCGCGAAACCATGGCTCAAAGTTTCCTTAATGTTACACATCGACTACGGCCGATCCATTCTTCTTTTGCCCCACCCCTCAATGGCAGCAAGCTGTAGACTGAACTCGGTTTATGGAGGAGACGCCTAGCCGATCGAGGACACCTTTTGCTGGAATCTTGCAAAAGCCCTCCAAACAAGAGATTGTTCTCATTGAAGTCCTGTTCGGATGCGAGAGCTCCTGGATACAACGATTCATGCCCACCGCAAAGGCAGCGGCCCTCATCCGTCCAGTACTTTGGCCCCGCTTTTGCCGGTTTGGCACTCTGCGCCCGCTGCTGGAAACGTCCCCACAGGAGCGGGTCCGCCTCTAGCAATAATAGCACCGTCTTAAATAATGACGAAAAGGCTTCGCCGCAAAAAGCGGCAGTAGTGGTGGCGTTTGGGAAAAGTTTCCGGCCCTCCTCGTCGTCGTCGTTCTTGGACCGGGTAAGTAGCGTGGGGGTCCGCCAAAAAGAAAAAAAGAGCCCACCTTTTGAATGGTCCGGATCCCGCAAACCTGTTGTCGAACGCCACCGATCGTCCGTCCTTGATCGTGTGGGGGTTTCTTTTTTTTTCCCCCTTGTCATCGTACCTGCACACACCGCGCGTATTGGTGGTCCCGAAAGGAAATTTCCTTACCCAGCCGCCCCAATACCCCCCTCCCTCTTCCTCCCTTCTCTACTCTTTCCCATCACGTGGGCTGAAAACTTACCAACCCAACCTTGCCCCACTTGTGTGTCTTCGGGCGCGATTCCGACAGTTTCGCTCGGCCGAGCTCATCCGGACTTTTGAAGGGCGGGAGGGGGAAAAGGGAGCTTCGAGAACCTGAATCTAGATTCCGATCCGGCTAGGAAAAACGCCTTTTGGGGGGGAGCGGCGCGGCGGCGTGGTCCGGTAGATTGGAATGGCGGTATGGATTGGACGGAATAACGCTTTGTCATGGGCAGCACTACTTTGTAGTAAAGGAGCGGGGAGGGACGAGCTCTCTTTGGAATTCGACAAGGACTATGTGCAATTAAAAAGGACCCAGAAGATGCTCTCCTGCCTCGTGGCAAAGACTTGACTGCTTGATACCATTTCGGTACGATGCTTAAGGGGGGGATGTATATGCGCAAGTCCAAATAGCCTTCAAAATAAAAGCCGTCCCGTCGCGCCCCGTACAGCTGGAAGGCTATCGAAAAAACAAAAACGCCAGGGCCTATAGTTTTCCTTGAATAGTAAGTCTTACATGTCCATAGCATCGCTCGTTGCCGTCACGTCCGCGCCCAACTCCGTAATAACCCCCAAGAGTCGCGCGTAGGGCACCGTCAGGCGGTGGAGGTCGCGATTTTTGCCTGGATACGCGGTCAGAAATCCATGGCTATTTCTCCATCATGACTTTTGGCGAGAAAGAGGGGAGAGAAGAAGAAGAAGAAGAAGAAGAAGAAGAAGAAGAAGAAGAAGAAGAAGAAAAGGGGGGAGAGCATACCAAGAACCAGCACAACCTCCTTGACCAGATCTTTCCTCTTCCACCCAACCAGCTCCTCCTCTTTCGTATACCACCCTCTCGGCACCTCTTCGTCTGCTTCGGGATCAATCTTTTTCCCTCCGCTTTCGCCACCAAAGACATCCCCCAGCAGCATCCTCAGCAGCTCCTGCGCCTTGTTCTTCAAGCCTTCCGCGCCCAGTCGCTTCGCGTACATGAGTAGATAGATCCTGAACTCATCTCGAGCACCGAGCGCCATCGCAGCCGCAAGGCGGTTCTCCAAATGGCCAAGCGAGACATTCGCCTCGAAGCCCTCAAAGCCTTCCGCGGCCAGCAGAGCTTTGATAAGACGCTGAAGATAGTATGCTCTGCCACGGAGAAGAACATGTGTTGTTGTGTTTCGCTCGAGGAGTGGTATGATGCCAGCAGACAGGTTCTCTGGATTGACTGTGTCGTCGCCGAATGGTTTGTCCTGGCCCTTGGATTGTTGGCCCTGCAAATTCGTCACGCTGGTGTCGGCTGTGTTCCAGTACTGACTGCCGACGGCCCACCACGCCTCACTCAGCCGTTGCCACACATACATGTTGGGAGAGTACGTGTAGCCATCGCCGTTGCTCATCGCGATCACAATCCTACCTTGGGAGTTGAGTCGAGCGAAGACAATTCCGGGAGCGCCTGTCACGTGCGGTCCTTGCGCGTACGCGGCAACGTCTAACACCGTTGCGAGTGAGACGGGAGGGTGTGGCGAGGAAAGTGTCTGGATGTTCCATATGTGACATGTGCCCACCGCCGTTATACACATCAACCACCAACCACGGCAGTCTATGATGACGGGTTGAGCTTCCACAACCAGCGCGTTGAGTAATCTCCTCCCTGCTGGCGTCCATACGTACAGACTGCCTTCCTCGCACGCTGCAGCCCAAAAATTCGAATTCCCGGTTAGGAGCAAGACGGGCTTAGGGATGTAATCCTGCCAGAGCGATTGCCCACGTCGAGTACAGTTTATTCTCGTAGGGTCTCGGTCTTGAGGTCGGCCGGTCCTCGATGGGCCAGACGCATTCCGCGCCTCAAGCATGAGCGCATCGTCTACTTTCTCTTCTTTCCCATCCTGCTTCTCTACCGGCGTTCCAAGAGAACGTACAATGACACTCCGCAGGACTGGTACAGCAAGCCTTACCTGACTCACAGTCAATGCTTGGTTCACAATTGCGGGCCTCAGTGCTTCTGGAACACCCCCCTCAGGCTTCTGGCCTAGATGGGGTGGTATAAGTCCATCCGTTCCGTTTAGAACAATAGGCGTCGCTCCAGTCTGTGCGATGGCCTGGAGACGCTTCTCTGTCCTTTTGTCGTCCTCTCCCTCAATCTCTGCATATTTGCGTTTGTTGCCTATGAGGAGAGCTTTCAGACCACCCTCTGGTAAACCGTCGTACGGTTTCGACAGATCTAAGATCGTTTGGGGGGCATCTGAAGGCGCACTTCCACGTGCTGCGCTTCCAGCCATGAGTTGTGTTTGGGGCAGAGACGACTCTCCGCCTGCCGAAGAGATCAGTATAGGCTTTAGTCTTTTTTTGCCATTTACAATCTCAACTCTCTGCTTGAGTTGCGTGATTTTGGTCTCCTGCGGTGGTTGTTGCGGCGTGTTTTGCGAAGTAGCTTGGCCATTAGTCTGCGCGTTTGCTCCATTTGTGTTCGTCGAAGCTGCTGTTGATACGCCGTTTGTCTTCGCTGCTTCGGAGTTTCCATTGACTGCGGGAGTTGCAGAGGTAGGCTCCAATGCCCCATCGCCCATTAATTCGCCCATTCGGCCCTGTACTGCTTTCTGCTCCCCTTCTTTACTTTTCTCCTCTAAGAGCAGAGCATCGATACCTTCTACGACACCAGCCTTCCGTCCCGCTCCGTATCTATTCAAGCTCTTGTCATTTTCCGACAACGGAGCCGGATAACCCAGTTCTCCAGTCTCGAATTTAACGGCCATGATGCGGCCATCCAGACTACAGAGAAATAGCGTCTCCCCGTCCGGATGCCACGCAAGATCTGAAATGGGCTTCGTGGACAGTTCTTGTGTGATTACAAACGGCCTTGCGTATGATGTGTTCCACACACTCAGCGTCTTGTCCTGCCCTGCGCACGCAATAACCGTCACCGACGGCAGCAGTGAGTGACCCTGCCCATCATGATGGCCCGCAGTAATTGGCTCCCTATAGAACAGTCTAGGCGAGAATGCGCATACTTCGACGGGGCCCTCGTGTCCTATGAGATTGATATCGCTGTCCCAATTGCCGCGCGCAATGATTGCTACGGAACTGACTCGACCATTGACCGCATTCGCTGCTGCAATGTGATTCCCGTCGGGACTCCACGAGCAGCGCCGAAAATACGTCGTGAGTGGAGAATTCGCAAACGGCGCCGACACTGTCGTCTCCAGCACAAAGTTGTTCACCTGATCGTGTTGGGTCGCATTCGGGGGTGGGGACGTGAACCGGAAAATCTTTATAGTGCGATCGTCGGAAGCGGTGGCGAAATATTTGTTGGCTGGGTCAAAGGTGATGCCTTTAACGTGGGATTGATGCTGTGAGAGAGTTTTGAGCTTCTCGAATGAGTGGCCCGACCAGATGACGACCTTGGAGTCGAGGCCGACGGTAACGAGGATGGAAGAGTCGGCAGACCAACCAAGGTCTTGAACGTCATTATCGTGACCGATGAGACGGCGGAACACACGCCAATTTTCTACGGGCGGAGGTTCGTTTGAGCCTGCAGTGATCAAGTCCCAGTATCAGCACTCTTGTGTCGTCACGACAAACAATGATCATGTGTGGTGCCGTACCGAAAGTATGCGCATGGGCAGGAGGATTAGGATCCAGCACGTAGATGCAGACAATCTTGTCGTCGGCGCCGGAGGCGAGGTACTTGTTGTTTCCGGAGAAGCGAACAGTGTGTATTGTGCCCGAATGAGTGCTTATTGCAGCGAGCTGCTTTGGTTTCGTGTATTTCGGATCGTGCGAATTGAGAATAGCGTCTGTCGACCATATGCGTACGTGTGCATCTGCACTTGATCAGTTCCCAAGCTGCTGCCGCATAGGCCTTAACAATATCAACGTCGCAACACACCTCCTGCTGCGGTGACGAGTCGCGTGCCATCGGGAGATACGTGGCAGCTGTACACTTCGTGGTCGCGTAGTTCTCCTATTGCGCAAAATAAAATACGTTAGCTCGTCTTCGTCGTCGACATCGTCTCCAGTGTATCTACGATTCCTAGCGTGAGAGCGGACATACCACCGTGGGTGAGCCACAGCGGCTTCACCAGATGCATGTTGAAGTAGCCGTCGTCGTACGCGGCACCCTCATGCTATATCAAAGCGCCGCATGCGCCCGGGGGTTGGCAGCGATCTGAGAGCGAAGAAGACGGATTAGGTGGATGATGCGACACTCTTAAACCATCACGACAAGGTCACGAAAGTTCGGGGGGAGACGCGCTGGCGTTGGCGTTGGCTTTGGCGCTGGCGCCGGAAGTGGATTCGCTTCCACTGACCCCTGCTGCGGCCGCAAAAGCTGGACTGGGAGCGCAAGACCGCAGCGAGCATCGAAATATTTGGCGAGCGGTGACTTCATGCTGCGCCTTTTGCCTGCTGCGCCAAAACACAACAGGTTCAACATATCATGGGCCTTGAGGAGTTCGAGCGTCAGCTTGCCGCTGAACAGGCAAACGCTGCTGCACACGGCAGCAGCAGCAGCAACAGGAAACGAGATCGGAGTCGCAGCAGAGAGCGTAAGCATCGACATTCCGATTCAAAGGTATCTATCAATCCAGTTCAGTTCTCGAGAGCCCCAGATGGACGATTCAACAACCTCCTCAATTGACTGCTAACTCTCGTGATGTAGCATCGTAGCAGTAGGCATCGCCACAGACACCATGACCACTTCTCTTCGTCAAGTAGACGAGATCGGGACGACCATGACAGCTCACGTCGCAAGCATAAACGCTCAAGGCGGGACTATGAGGAAGACCCTGAGTCAGACGAAGATGCCGCATCTCGCAAGCGTAAGAACTACATTAAGCGGACGTCCTCCGACGAGGAGGAAGAGGGCAGCGAAGACGTATGGGCTGAGAAGGAAAGCTATGCGCCTCCACCAAACGATGACGACCTAGATGACATGCTCGCCTCAGCAACAAGCAAGGACCTTAAGCGAGATGATTGGATGCAAGCCCCGTCCGCGATAGAGGTAGAATATCGGCAAAGAAAGAAGGAGGCACCACCCAGGAAGGTCGCGGCATCAGAGGCGGAGTTCAGACTGAAGATGCACAAGAATGAACTGAATCATTTCCTGAAAGATTCGCAAGATGATGAAGATGCCGAGTCAAATCTCTCTTCGAAAAAAGGTCGCGAAGAGGTTGACTACGAATTCGGAGACACGGGCTCACAGTGGCGAATGACGAAGCTGAAGGCTGTCTACGACACTGCCAAGGAATCGGGGCGAGCGGTTGAAGAGGTTGCACTGGAACGATATGGCAGTTTGCGAGAATTTGACGAAGCAAGGGAAGAAGAGATCGAGCTGGAAAGGAGGAAACTGTACGGCGAAGGATATGTGGGCAAAGTCAAACCCAGCGGGGAACTATTCGAGGAACGCAAGTTGAGCAAGAGCACACCGTCCCAGCGAAATACATCAGTTAGTGCGGAGGCAGGGGGCTCATTCCCGCAAGGAACGGAACCGAAAGAAACTTCGGCGACCAAGGTCTTGGATGCGACTGCGTTGAACAAGCTGCGCGCGCAAGTGATGAAGGCTAAGATGAAGAAAGATCCGAGTGCTGCAGCCCTTGAGGCAGAATACGAGGCTGCGATGGCGGCTTCAGCAAACCGACCGGAGCCCGACGTCGTTGTCCTTAGCGCCATGGAAAACCGCATGCTCGCCGGTGGCCGTGCGGGAGAAGTAAAGCCCATCGACAACAAGCGCGGCAGGGAGCGTGGTCTTGTTGAAGAAAACGAGGATATGAGCATCGAGGACATGATCCGTCAAGAGCGGCGAACCAAAACGCAGAACGGGGGCTTGGTGTTGGCCGAGCGGATAGCCAAGGACGCAAAGTTTGACAACGACCTGGACTACATGGATGACAACGCGTCCAAGTTGGCAAAGGCAGTCGCCAAGTCAGAGATCAACCTGCGCAACATCGCCATTGCGGATTTCCAAAAGATGAACCGCATCCTTGACACATGCCCGCTGTGTCACCATGAGGACAGAGACGAGCCGCCGGTTGCGCCCATCGTCTCCCTCGCCACACGCGTGTACATGACGCTCCCTACCGAGCCTGAGATCGCCAAGTACGGAGCCACCATCGTGCCTATCCAGCACCACGTCAATCTGCTGGAGTGCGACGACGACGAGTGGGAGGAGCTGCGCAATTTCATGAAGTCTCTGACGAGGATGTACCATGCTCTAGGTCTCGGCGTCATATTCTACGAGAACGCTGCCGCGCCGCACCGTAAGAGACATGCCACGCTCGAAGCTGTGCCGCTACCCGTGGGCATGGCGGAGCATGCGCCCGCGTACTTTCGAGAGGCGATCTTGCAGGCCGATGAAGAGTGGTCACAGCATAAGAAGCTCATTGATACGCTCAAGAAGTCTCAGGATGGGCTTGGCAAGCTCGCCTTCCGTCGCTCGCTCGTCAAGGACGTGCCTTATTTTCACGTCTGGTTCACCATCGACGGCGGGCTGGGACACGTTGTTGAGGATGAGAAGCGATGGCCAAAGGGCGATTTGTTTGCGAGGGAAGTCCTAGGGGGCATGCTCGACGTTGATCCGAGCACGATCAAGAAGCAAGGCAGATGGCACCGGCAAGATCGACGGATTGATGGCTTCAGGAAGAAGTGGTCGCAGTTTGACTGGACCAAGGTATTACTGGAAGAAAACACGGTTCGATGAAATGTGAAGAAGGCAAGACACTCTTTACGGGAAAGGAAGAAGATTATTCGGCCATGCGCGTCTGGGGTAGCGATGTGCCCAGCGAACAACGCGGCATATCGAGGATATAGTCGTATGTACACTTCCCCTTCCAAAGTGGAAACAAGTGCCTCCAGTGGCCGTTGTGGCCTTGTTTCCTGCTCTACGCCCTTGCTGATGATTTGTGAGAGGCGGATGTCACGGCGCACGCCCATTGCCTGTTGATCAAATTCATTTACGCTGTCCTCTCTCTCTCTCTCAGCTCGACTCAACCTACGAAACGCGACACGCAAAGCTGCCGAACGTTCTTGATCAGCGCCTATCCGCGTCTATAGCCTCCTCGTGGCCGGTATGGCTGTACCTGCGCGCCTAGCAGCAGATGTCTTCATTCTGAAATTTCTCCTCCCTCCATATCTCGGCCTCTGTGGCTGGGTTTCTTCCAACACATTTCCCTCCGTGATCCATGAGCTCTCGCTGACGCTTCTCACGGGACCATCCGCGCTGATTTCTTGGTACGACGGTGGCGGTGGGAGCGGCATCCTCAGCGCTTCAAGATCAATATCTAAACTGGGCAGGACGGGATCGGCCATGCCTTGACAGACCATCCTTGCGTCGGAACGGTCGAGCTCCTGTTCCATGGCTCTTGAATTCGATGCGTCATGGGTTGGCATGGCGAGAATGTGTTCTTGGCTGTCCGTAAGGCTTTCCACGGCAGGTTGTGATCGTAGTGTTGGCAATGAGAGAGGAAACAATCGTTGCCTATGTGCGCCTGCAGTCAAGGTCAGCACGAAGAGCCGAGCGTAGTTAGAAATGGGAAGATTTGCTCACGTCGTGCGGCAGTCATCTTCGTGATTTGCAGTCGCCGGTGCTGTTCCCTTTGACATTTTGCAACCACTACCACGACGAAGATACAAAAACAGATGATGACGAGAGCAAGGGCAGCAATCCCAATAGCGATGCCCGCAGGACGGAATGTATCTGTTGGTTGGTCTGAAAAAACACTGAGAGATGCATCCTCGCTGGGCTGAACATCCGCAAGTGCTGTCGATGAGGCGTAGGAAGTCATCAACATAGCGTCTCTCCAGTTGTGAGGCCTTGTGAATGGCGAAGTAGAATTTGAGCTGGGTGAGAGAGGAGATGAGGTCGGGATAGTCATTGAAGATGTCTTGGGCACACGCTGTTATGGCAGGAGATAATTGAAACCGAGGCTGGAAGAGAGTCTCCTCTGCGTGCTTGCCGTCAAGGTGTGAGATTTAGTCCGCAAAGGGCGAAACTAAAGGGGGTCGGCGATGTTGTTTTGTGCTTTGTACGGCCAATATTTGCCGACTAAGAATTGGCGGGACAACAGGAATAACCAACCGATCAACCTTCCGAAGGAAAGAGATCAGATATGTTCGCCTTCATTGACATGCACTTCGTCACGAGTATTAAATGTAGAACGGCCATCTGCCGCCGCCAGCGCCTGCGCTCGTACAATATAAGCCCAGGCGGACAGGCCATGCTTAGCACTGCGAGTTTAGCACGTACACGGATGACCGAGAAGGTCGGCATTGCCCTCAACGACCAAGATCACCATCCTTTGGAAGAATCCAGCCGATGGATGCATACGTTGTGGTCTCTCTTCGTGCAAGCGGCGCAGATTTTTCTGAGATGCTGTGGCCAGGCGAGACCAAAGATAGCGCAAGGCCCAACACGAGGCTGAGCTGCCTGCAAGCGCGCTCAGCACGCCAATCGTCGTGCAGTCATCGTGCCGCGAGCCTTATAGCACGCTCAAAACATGCCGTGCAACCTCTCGACGCCAAAAAGCACCGCGCGGAGGGCGGGAAAAAGCCTCGTCTAGCTTTTCCATCCTGAGCCTGCTGCGTCTTTGCTCGGTACGCTCGTCTTGTGTGCCGGCCGACACGTCGCATTGCGCACACATTCCCTGCGCCTCAGCATCTCGAGGTCTTCTCCAAGCCGACGGACACAACGTAGAATGCACAACCGCATTTCGTCTCCACAGCGGCGCACTACGCGGGGCTCAAGATGGATATTTCGTCTGGGGCCCCCGGGTACAAGATATCCGGCAACACCCCCGGACAAGAGGCAGTTCTTTTGAACTCCGACGTCTAGAATACCGATCGCTGACGGCGGATCCACCTTCTTCACCTCTTCGCGATCAGTGGGAAATTCTCAAAGTGGGACACACTTTTCGCTTCCTAAGGCCATCTCTGCCCGGCCACAGACTCAGGTGGCTTGGGCGAAGCTGGATCTAAGGCAGCGTGCCAGAGAGGCTGCGGATACTCCTTTCTCTGCAACCTAAGCGCCGGCCCGCGGTCAACACGGCCTGTTAGGCTATTAGGAAGCATGAATTCAAGGCTCTGTATATCTGTCCGGACGTCTGACGCCAGTGACCTCGCGGTCAAACTGTCTTCAATTGCGCCTCCCACAATAAACCAAATTGCTGCCTGTGCAAGGGATCAATGACGCGCTGCCATTGCGGTTCAAGCTCTAGCACCAGCCGTGTACAGAGCATGATGGGAACGCATTGTCCAGGACCCAGGCTTTCAAGTCCAGAAATGAGCCATTGGTGCCAGGCAATGGGAAGCGAAGAGGAATCATTGCAGTCCCTGAACCGCTAGCCCATTCGTGCTGGCCACAAGATCCTAAAGCGTGTCGAAATAGAGTGAAAATCAATCATTCTCCGACTCTGCAGCCAGATACTGAGTGGGAGCAGCCGAAGCATCGGGGCGGAGCAGCAGTCACGTTCCCTGGAAGAACCGTACTTGTGCGGTCACCCGCGCCACTATGTCTGCCTTTGCTAATATGCCGGTGATGGGACAGAGTTTAATTGGATCAGGTCTGCCCTTTTGCAAATCCTTTGCGGAGGGGATATGCAACAGGAGGGCACCTGTTCGTGACTCTCACTTAATCCAATATGTGCGACCAGATGCGAATGTACATCTCGAAAGATTGCTTTTTTTTTGGCAATTTTCATCTGTGTAGAGGACCAGAACAAACGCAAGCGCTAAGCTGCTCTAGCTAGAGTCATTGCACTGGAGCATGGGTAAGAGGTAGAAACACACCAATTCTTAGAGGCAACTAGTAGCTCCACGAGAACATTCAGAATGACCACAATGAAGCGCCAACTTTGTCTTCCTTGCTACATGAGAGTCAAAGTTTGGGTATAGTATATTCACACAGGACGAAACCCTTGAGAAATCGCATTTTCGTACACACTGGTCCGTCTTTCCTTCACACTCAGCACCCGAAGGTAAACATGCCTACGTGTGGAAAACCCCCGAAAGTTTGTACCTACAGAAAGCAAAAATGATAATGTTGAGCTAGCGCCGATTTATATACGCATCACACGCCAGACGGGGTCATATCCCGTCTAATCAGCTTAGCGGTCTCATGCATGTCTAAATGCCATTAGACCGTCCAGATAAAGTAACCAGTGTTTCTGTTTCAGCTGAAGGAGTGGGAGCCTGGCGCCTTGCTGCCTCAATTCGTTTAAGAAGCTTCCTGAGCAACTGAGGGAGGTGGTTTGCCATATGTACGCTCGTATTCGCGCAAGTAACGCTCCTTATCGGCTAAGTAGAGATCCTCGTATTTCTACGTTAAACAGTATGCGTCAGCTTTCGAATATCGATATCCTAAACGGTCGGATAAAGGAAAGAAAAAGAGACCAGGATGAGTGAAAACGGGTACAAATACACACCTTCTTCTCGGAGCTGCTCAATTCTTTCCACTCCTTGGTGATGAGCTTGGCGGCGTCGCCCAGCGCGATGCCCTGGAAGTCACCGCTCTCCCTCCTTGCAAGATTGAATTTGAAGAACGCAGACTGTGGACGTTTCACCTGGCGGTCGTCCTTGATAGGGGACAGGAATCGTGCCGCTACCTTTGGCGCCTTGTTCTGGGCGATCTTGCGCTTGAGAGACTGACGGGCGGCATTGGCGCTCATGATCTGGAGAGGCGTGTGAGAGTTGACCCAGGTGGAGTAAGCCTTTTGGTTCGCTTCCTTGTTCTGGTTGGCGACGTGGTTGTAGTGCTGATGGCGATACGGGTTAGCGTCGCGTCGCCTGCGCGCTCGCTCGGTCACATACCTCCCTCTCCGACGCGGAGAGATTTTTGAATTCGGCGGCAACGGCCTTGATGCCCTCTCTCACGTTGCCCGTCTTCCCCTGAAGCTTTTCCGACACATACACGGTCCACGCGCTGTCAGGCTTCCCTTTGGGCTCCACCAGCGCGGCTGCCTTCAATTCCTTAAATGCCAGCAGCGCCTTCTTCTTCTCCGCAGCTGCCTTGGCCTTCTCACTTAGCACCTTCCTCTTCCTGGGTGCCGGCTTCTTTGCCTTCTTCTTGGGTGCCGCCTTCTTTTTGTTTGCTGCAGGTGCCTTCTTCGAGCCAGCCACTCGCGATGACGTCGACTTTGCCTTCTTAGCTCTGGTCGAACGCGTCGTGGCAAACAGGCGACTTGACTGGACAGCCAGGCCCAGAAGGCGCGATCGTGGATGGAGTGATGCCGCAAGGTGCGGAATTGCTCGTGTGACGCGGGCTACGTCGCCATGCGTACTTGCTGCTGGACCTCGTCCACGTATCAGTGCCGCAGCACGTGCGACCGCACGACACTGAAGCATTGCGTCCGGTCCGAACGTGGAGAAAGGCTGATCGAGTTGGTAGGGCGCGACCACGCGTGATAGAGAACGAAGCTGGCAAAGTTTGGTGATGTTGCGCTCGTACGATGTGGGTACCTGGAAGAGGCTGGCGTAACTGTTCCTACACCCGTCGCTCCCTGCTGCAAGTCCGAAAGAGCTTGGGCCAGCCACCCTATTGCTTCAGGCAGCCACTGTGTGGCCAATCAGAAGCAAAGACGCGGTAGGGAGAGACACCTCCAACTAGGGTGTTTCTTAGCATGTCAATCTCGTTTAGGAAAGGATTAGGTAAGCAGGACATTTGCAGTGTCTTCGTCCGTTAACTCTACCTGAATTGACTTCCAGCGGTCTTCATATAATCGACGTTGCTCACTGCATCTTCTCACTCAACTTCGCCTGCTTTTTCGTGCTTTTTTGACATAGAAGTCTAATTCCCTTCCGATCCTCCCTCTCCCCTCGAGTGAAAGAAGCCTTCCAGTCTCGCTGCTATGCCAGAAGACCAGCAGGCTGAGCCAAAAAAGCACGCAGCGTGCGATGAGTGCCGTATGTCCCTCTCCATTTGCTGGAATAGTCTCTAAAGAAATGAAACCCCAGCAGCTAATCGTTAATCCTGTCGCCAGGCGCCAGGAAGTTGAAGTGCTCCGGGGACGCTCCCAGCTGTCAAAGATGTCAAACTGAACGGCTTTTGTGTGTCTATTCTCTCCGCAAAAAGATGGGTCGGCCCAGAAAACGACCCAGAGAAGAAAACGATACGACTGTTACCAGTGCCGACGCAAATGCTGCGAACGGGATCAACTTTAATGATACCAGCGGAGAATTGACTTATGACTTCAATTCCCTCACACCCGAGCTAATCTCTGGCCTTCCTGGGACGGGAATGCCTTTGAGTATGGCATCATCCATTCCTCTCGACTTTTTTAAACCTCATCAGGAAGCGTCCTTATCCTGGCTTGATCCTCTGTTGCAGAATGTCGGCACAGATCAGCCGGACCAAGAATTTCGCGCTCACATTCCAGATGCAAGTGTGGCCTCAAATCGTAGCCCGGAAGCATCTTCTTCGTCCTTTACCACATCGGCCTCGACAATGGTGCAATTCAGCTCAACGCCGGGCACCTGCCTCTGCCTGCATAACATGTACATGACGCTCTCAGAACTCGCCGCCACAAAGGACTGGAGCTTCCCCTACTCAGTTCATAAGCTTAAATTGAGCCTCCAAACTGCAAACTCCGTACTCAAGTGCCTCATCTGTCCGCTCGAACCCACCTCTGCAATGCAGAACCTTATGACGCTATCTACGGTACTAACGACAATCACGGATTGTTATCGTAAGATTTTAACTAGTATTGACGCTGAAGTGAAATCCGCGGAAGAAGAGGGCAGAAGTATGATGTATCGGATGGGCGACTCAAATCCGGAACGGTGGCATTTACACACAGGTACTGCCGATTGTCCCATGGGTGTCAACATCGATCTCGCCCCAAGTGAATACAAGATGCTGTCGCGAAAGGTTATCAGCACAGATGTGTTAGGTAGTGCCAGAGCTAGTGCGCACCGGTCCAGCCAACTCCAGCAACAAAATAGTGACACAATAAGCGTGCTCGGCCTAGTTCAGCGATTGGAACATCGACAACGTGAATGGCATAAGAGCGCTGCAGCAGCGGAGCTGCAAGTACATTATGCAAGGTCAGGAATGGAGTGTAGGCCAGAGGAAGGCGATTATATGTGCTTGAAGCTCGTTGGGACCATTCGGAGACGTATCGAGACGCTCGGTCTGTAAATCAGGGCTGAACTGATCGGATCCATAACGCTGCTGCAGAAAGATCTTCCTTTTCAAAGATAGAGGAAGGCCTTCGGAAAATGGCAAATATTCTGTCAACGAGCTTATGACCTGCGTGAATAAGCTTGTATGGATGGCATGATCTCAGGGACGCCTACTTTTTCCCAGCTCAACACCGACCGCATTGTTTTGATAGCGCTTGACAAAACTTCCGTGCAAATTTAGAGGCACTGGTCAACGATCCTTGCGGAAAATCTCTTCGCAAACATGACTTTTCGATTATCCACCTTATAGCGAGCTGCACACCGTAGACGCACTTTAGACCCCTGTCAGCCTTGTTTCATAACCGGCGCAATGATTAATCCCGACCATTGGACACAACCCTCAAAATACCGTGTCGATCTCTCTAATCAACAGAAGAGAGCCTTTCAGAGTGTGTGCGTGCGTAATTGCTATACGCACAATGCATAGACGGAGCCACCAAAATGGACTAAATCTGATGGGATCCTCGTATTGTCCGTATCCCTATCCCGACCCACTTTATCTATCAGGCTGTGCAACAAAAGCCGCTAGTCGCTGTTGGCTATTATGAAACGTCCCTTGGTAAGGTCGCGCGAAACACTGTACATCGGTATTGCAAGGTCGCAGAACAGCCTCCCAAATTTGCGGCTTGCGTGTTGGCGCCACTTCCTTCTTGCTGCTGAACAGCATTCGCGCATCCTCCGTAAGCAACAATGATCGGCGCACGGAGTTAAGTAACTGGTAAGCAGCCCGTTCCGAAAGCGCTTTCGCAACCCTCTGAGGCAGCAAACCTCTCGATTTCTGCTTCTCTAAAATCACGAGCGGTTTTTCTCAAGCAATACTCCTCTCAATTTTTCTCCTCTTCTTGATCCGCCGGTGGTCAACCTCTTGATAATGATTTAGATATTACAGGTAACTCGGAACGTAGCCAATGTTGGTGCCTAAAAAGCAGCAAGGTGTTTCGCAATTTTGTTGAGGGAACAATGACCGATAAACCGTTGAATAGGCTGATTATTTGTGTTGATGGCGCAGAATATGACGAGAATGGCAAGCTTTGTGAGTTCAATTTCAGCTCTGTCTTTGAACAGAGAAGGCCGCGAAATGCATGGCGCTTACGAGTGAGGATTCACAGCGGGCCTGGGCAGTTCAAGCAATGTGTTCAAATTGAAAAGCATAATCGCATCCGGTACACACCAAGGCACACTTAGGGGAGGCTTTAATCAGATCATCCGTTACTACCAAGCTGTTGGTGACGGTCGCTTTGGCAAATTCAAGACCCGATCCGTTGGCTCTATTGATCAGCAGATCAAGGATATCACCAGAGATATCTGTGAAAAGCTCGAGAGTCCTGATGATGAAATATTCTTCTACGGATTTGGGCGCGGGGCATACATAGTGCGTGCCGTAGCTGCGCTGCTTCATTTCATGGGTGTTCCAAAGTCAATGAGCACCTTTGCGACCGTTTACCAGTACGCGTTGGATCTTGAGAACGCACATTCACGCGATGACAGTCTTAACGGCAATCGGCTGCTCACCCAGATACGTGAACTTTCTAACGCAGCACCGGTAATACGTTTTGTGGGCTTGTTCGACACCGTTAGGCCTTCACTGGAAAAGCATCAATACGATATTTCTTTCGTAGGCTCGATCCAGAATATCCGCCATGCTCTAGCATTTAACGAGACGGGGCTGGCTCCAGAGGTCCTAAGCCTGCCGTCCGCAGAAGCGATGAAAGGCCGCTCGTTCGTACAAGCCTGGTTCATGGGATCACATCGTGACATGGGAGGCGGCGGAGAGCGCGATGGCCTTTCACTATACCCGTATCAGTGGATGATATTGGAAAGCATAAATTCGGGTCTCGTCATCCAGCCGGACAGCAAAGACAGGGTCCTAGAGCTGGCTTTCCCTCAATTTACAGGCAGTCTTCCCAACCTTGGAGGTGAGGAAAAGATTGAGTGGCGGCTTCGGTATGCAAACGGCCTCGAAACAACTTTGTTCGATCTGCAAAGCTTGCACACGGACACCAAGTCGGACCCGTCGCACAGCGTTCGATTGGCCCAGAACAGCAGGCTCTTCCATTCGCAGCGGAAGATCTGGAACAATTCGACGAAGGAGCTGCATGGATGGACAACAGATGGCGCTTGGGGGACAATTATTCACCCCTCGCTCTTTGTAATTCTTGATCGGAACCCAAAGATGTACGAACAAGGTCTATTCAAGCTTCGGAAGCTGGAGTTGGCAGACTTCCAAGAACGGTGCTTCGACGACGAGCGAAGGGTGCAGCCATGGCTCGAAGGCCTCCATCTTCAGGCCAGTGGTGTCAAGGCCTTCCGCATTCTGGTTTGCGGCAAGACAGGAGTCGGCAAATCAACTTTGATAAACAAGGTATTCGGCGTCGAGATGACAGAGGAGTCGAACGATTACTCGCAAGGTGTTCACGATATCGACAAGGCTTTCGAAAGTCCGAATCACCCTGGTTTGTTGATACATGATTCACGTGGTTGGCAGGCTGGTAGTGACCATGAACTTGATCTTATCGCTAAATTCTTACGGCACCGTGCATTTCAAAAAGATCCAGCGGAATCGCTGCACGTCATATGGTTGGTTGCAAGATTCTGTTCCGTCCCGAACACCTTGATACTGATTTCTGGCGAGGTTTTGCGTCGATTCAGATGTCTCGCGTATCGAAGAGGCAGACAAAAGGACTTTCCAAACGATTGCGCAATTTTCTCATCATGTGCCTGTGTTCGTCGTAGGTACTAAAAAGGACAAGCTCGTTGCCTTTCGAAAAATGCAGCTACTTGAAGAGTACATGAAGGACACCAACGATTTCAAAGAAGCCAGTAAGCGTGCCAATCTGGAGGCGGACAAGTTGGCAGAAGAGCAATTTGGGAAGCTTCGAGATCAGTTCTCGCAGATCGAGCATTACAAAGCGGACGGGTACTGCTGCATTTCCAAAGGTAGCTACATCATGGGAGTTAGAGTGATGAACATCGAGCTTACCTGAATACCAGACGACGACGACGGTATACGGGCGCTTCTTAACCAGACCTTAGATCTGATCACCGACGAACGCGTACGTTTATTCTGCGTGGCAGCACAAGTCATGGACGTGGAGCAAAAAATTGATAGCGCCATCACAGAGTGTATGCGCTTAGGCACCCACGCCATTAGAACTGCTATGGTCCCTCTTCCTTTTTCGGGAATGATAGGCACCCCAACGGTCTCGCGCATCATCTGTGAGCATATCCTCCAATGCTTTGGCTTCCCCAAAGCCGCTCCTGAAGAAATCGAGGACATCATGTCCAGGGTTGTGATGGGAAATCTGAAGAATTTCATGAAGGTGACGTTGTCGCAGTTCGGCGTTGTTTCACTCACGGCAGTCGGCACAGCGGTGCCCACGCTGGGTATCGGTATCGTCGTCGGGGCCATTGGATGCATCTTAGCATCACCGCCAACTGCTCGTATGCTGTTCAAGTGCGCCTGCGACATGATTTTGATCTTGGAGCGCTCCTTTCGATACCAAGGCAAATACGTGTCGATCAAACAGATTGAGGATGCTGCCGTGTACTACACGACAGCCAAGACGAAGACATTCTCGGGCAAGGAAGTGCTTCTCCAGCAGCACGTGCACGACGAGGTGGATCGCCTCATTCCGCTTAAGAAGGTCTCCGTCGGTTTTGGTTTCGGCAAGCTTCGAGGCGGACTGCAGGACATTATCTATATGAATCGATTTGACAAAAAGTCGGACGGACTACGCAGCCCGCGCTCAGCCGTTGAGATGGATGCGAGCGTAGTGCCGGAACTGGATCCCAACACGACGGCGGCAGAGCTCGACGCTGGCGAGACGGTGACGGAGCTCTCTGGCGACAACGCTATGTTACCAGCAGAACTCGACACGCCGTTGTCAGAATTGAAGATTTCGTCGTCGAGCGGAACCCAATTCTCGAGGCCCACTCTGTCTGCGAGTGATTCGAAGAGCAGCCTGGGTGGAAAGGACAAAGGGAGCCCTGCGTGGACAGCTGCAGAACTTGAAGACTCCTCGTCGGAGAACAAGCGGACAAGGAGCGACGGCGGCCTTTTCAAGCGGTCTCTGACAAAATTCAGTTTAAAGAAGTCAAAGACGAAGTCGTGATGTAGAAATAGAAGGTTTCGACTGCTAGGATACCCCCAATTGAACGAGATGGAAAGCCATGGCTGTCGAAAGAACCAAAGGCCGTGAGCGACGATGTCAGAGAAGGCCAGGTTCAAAGCGCGTGTGAACGAGCTGGCTCTGATGTCGCAATGCAGAACTGCACATGCACGTGTTGTATCTCTCTACTTGAGGCCTTGACCTTTGCCGTAGGCCTGGATCGGCTGCTCAGTGTGCTAGGAGCTAAGCTCGCCAAGGCTGCAAGGCAGGCACACGAGAGCGGCGCCACGCAGTGTGGCTTGAGCACAACGGAAAGGCTTCCGCGGCGACGGAAAACGCCGAAGGGGCGCGACGTTCGGTCGAACTCGCCATGGAAATTGTCATGGACTGCGCCCTTTGGGAAGAAAACGCCTGTTGAGGCTACAAACTGCTCCATGATCCCCTCGCGCGTCCGCATCCCCCGCTTCCACCCGCTGCCAGCGACGCACGTCGTGATTCAGCCGTGCCAGTGACAATGGGATGCGACAGTAGACGCCAGCCCCGCGCTTCCTGGGCTGACAGCAGGGCGCGCGCACGCCCAAATCCCACTTGACGAGCTGTGTAGCACGACGACAATAAGCCGAGCGCTCCCATTGTCGTGACACCTTTTCGCGTGCTATAAAATCCGTGTGCAACTTTCTCAACCCTCCTCCTTGACGCACGTTGCTATGCCTTATATTTTCCAAGCAGATTCAGCACGTATCGAAAAACGTTTGCTTCTCCAGTCTCTACCAGTCGGTGCTAACAAAACGCTGGCAGCGCTGCAAGAAATCTCACACCACACGAACGCAGTGCTCACCCCATCTGGTCTCATCTGTTAAAACACATCGCGCGAATCCGCGTCTCACTTTCTTGAAAGATCTGCTATCCGCAGGCCCAGACCGTGGCCCTCTTTCACAGTGCTTTTATTCAAAATGTCAAACACGACGACGAGGACAGCCACTCATCCGCCGGCGGCTACAAGTCCATCGGCGACCAGAAGTCCCCTACAAGGTTTGCCCGACCCGCCGCCATATACGCCGCCCATCCACACCGTCTTCGGAAATGTTGACGAAGATGAGGACGAAGAATCGTCACCGACGACGACGTTCAACGTCCACGTTCCAACAACGATCCAGGGCTGTGGCAATATAATCGCTCTTCCGCCCCCGGACGTCACGCGAATCGCAACCGCGTTGCTGGCCACCGTCAACCAGAAGATTCACATGACCCGCAGCTTTAACATCCACGTCAACTGCGGCGTGAACATCACCGGCGACAAAAACATTGTCGGCTCGCCCGCAATACGGCCGCTTGCGGCGAGCCAGCAACAGCAGAATGCACGGCAACAGCAGGCCCCCTTCACGAGCAGCAACACGCCGACAGCGGCTGTCTGGTCAGGCACCGTGCCGGCAACGCACGGGTTGGGTAAGAGGAAAGCTTCGGAGGTAAGTCTGTCCTGTTGAGCTGGCACCGTCCAACGAGCCCAGCCGGCGGCTACGCAGGTGCTAACAGCGGACGTAGGAACCGGAGGCTGGTCCTCCAGCAAGGAGGGTGAGTCCTGGAACTCCCGCATCTTTCGCCAGCCCTTCGCCGAGATGACGACACATCCAGCCCTATCAAATCGTCAGTTGTTGATCACTGGCCCCAACACAGATTCTTTCCCCTAGGTGTATTCATGTTAGCTAGGAAGCTTCGGGGAGGTTGCAATAAAGCTTCCCTTCAAACAAAATCATGTGATCTTAATTGTATACCCCATATTCTAGGGATCAGCACTTACTCTCTGCATACACATCATAACTCTACTTCAGGCTATGGTAGAGATGAATCATGCCCTTTTATTTAGAGAACAAAAAATAAAGAAAAATAGACCTTCTGTGCACTCCAAGAGCAGCAAAAGACATGGGCACATCTGACGGAGTCCACATGACGAAATGAACAAAGGAGATGATCAATCATTTGGCACCTCGACCTGAGCGCCTGCGTCCCGTTGTTGGTGTCGCTGCTTCCTTTGCTTCCTTTGCTTTCTTCGGTGCGTTTTGCTCTTCCTTAACGGCATCTGCAGTGGCTTTCCTCTTCTTCAGCGAGTCGTTCTCCACACCGTTTGTAGGCTCCTTGTCCCTTTTCGCCTTCTTCGCTGGCTTCTCATCTTCTTCGTCTTGCTCGTCTTGCTCGTCAGCATCGCCAGCCACGGGGCCCGTCTTCTTCTGCACGCTGGGCACGACAGCAGATGTGCGTCCACCGACGGTGAGATGTATGATCTTGTCTCCATTAGGCAGCACACCCGCGCCTTTCTTGCCTTTTGCGCGGTGTTTCACCAACCACGTTTTGGGGAATTTGTCTGCGTCTGCCAGGAGGTCGCATGCGGTAGTGCACACGTCAATGAGAGCGGTGTGGAGGTCTTTGACTTGCGAGTCGCTCAACGTGTTGCTGTATTGCTCAGGGTGAATACGCGCTTGGTAGAGCACCTCGTCGCTGCCATTCTCAGCGTCAGCAGATGCGTGTCAAACCATCAACTTTCTGATTGTTTTGACTTCACGTACCCCACCCAATTTCCTACGCCTGATATGTTGGCCTGATCCAGCAGCAGCGCTTTAACGGGCACCTTCTTGCTGCGCAGTTTCTTCTTAAGCCAATCCTGCGTGAGTATGTCCTTGTCGATGACCGGGTCTGGCCCATTCTCCTTCAGCGGGCTCATCTTTCTTATCTGATCCGCCTCGCAGTCTACAAGTCGTATTCTGCCGAGCCGCCGAGCATCTACAAAGGCTACTTCCCTGTCCTCCTCGCCGTCATTGCCCTTGACGCTCAGCACGAACTTGCGAAACTTGGGCGGCCAGACCTTGTCCTCGTCTTTTGTGGGCTTGTAGAAGCTCGAGTCGTCGTTGGAGAACTTCAGCCAGCCGGTCATGCCGAAATGCATGACCGGGTGTGGCGGAGAGTCCATGACCAGCCAGAAGTATTTCCCTTGCTGGCGAGCATCCAGGATCTTCTTTCCCGTCATTGCCTTCTTGAACGCATCTGCACTACAGCCCACCTTTCCGTACACGATGTCATCATGCTCGGCCGCGACCGAGGAGATGGTGCGGCCAACGGCGTGCTTTTTGAGAAAATGTAGGACACGAGTGACCTCCGCAATCTAGAGCGCAGAACATCAGAACAGCCACAGGTATTAGAGCATCATGAAAACATGGGAATGGTTACCTCAGGCATTGCGACAGAGATTCCGGGCGTGAAAGGGCTGGTATTTTCTTTGGGTCTGCCAGGCAACAGAGGAAAATCGCTGGAGGTCGACGACTTGACTGTAGGGGGCTGAGGGCGCACTCCATTGGAGCATGAGCTAACGCGAGCGACGCGCCACACCACACGCGAAGTCACGAGTGCCACCCAAAGCAATCAACTGGCTCCCATCGACTTGAGCCCTTATTGAATCTGCTCAAGCACACTCTCAGCGATTCGCTTGCTAGCAGTGACACCCAAGGAAAATGTCAGTCCACGGATCGAAGTGTCAGACTTGATAGAGACTGAGCCGGCAGGCCCTGCGTGAGCGTAACCACATTCCTTGACAGCTACCTTGCGGAGACGGACCATGTTTTCATACATTGTTACTCAATCAGACTTGAGGCGAAGACGCGAACCTTGCTGGCATGACAGAGGCATGGCTCATCAAGCGAGCTCGTCATCATTTGCAATGAATGCGTGACAACTGGGCTCTTCTCCGGCCGATCTGCTTTGGCACGCTAGGACAAAAATGATGCAATTTTTCGTCTTCATACCAGCACAAGCCGACAACCCAGGCCAGCGTTGGGTCTCTGCTTGGGCCGTGGTCAAAGCCAGTGTGAAACTTGTGCCAACATCACCAGGCTGGAAAGTCCAACTGGTGCCGCGCAGTGAATGATCGGCGGCAGACTTTGCCATGTACAACAAACCTCCAAAGTGGTTTCGGCGCCTTCTACTTGAGCCACTTAGGCCTGTACTTTACAGCCTGGCAGAATCGATTGATTGCCAGAGAATCACCGTGCTAGGCAATGTACAGAAGTTTTGTAGAATCTGACCTGGACGGTATTCGGAGACAATTGCCCTTTTCGTAGTCCGCGGCATCCGATCAGACGGGCTCCAAAACCAGTACTCGACTTAGTTAGCCAGAAGAGACGATACCGGAAAGTCCAGCCGCTCCTTGTTTAGCAGCATGCACCGTGTTTGTGTTTATGGAGCTCTCTTCTCCAGAAAATTTTTTTCCTTTCTTCTCTTCTTCTATCCGATAGTGAATACACGTCATGGTGTTCAACATTGGTCGTTGGCTGCTGTTATCAGCCGTCTGCTCAGTCTACGCCTCAGACGATGGCACTCATCACCATCATCGAGAATTCTCACCGCAACGACTGAATGATTTATCAGCGAAATGGGGTATTGACGTATGTAAAGTTTGGATAGATAAAGGAAAAGATAGAGTCTATTCCTTTGATTAACGATCCTTCTTAGTGGGGCTTCTCTGGAATATCAACATTTGCCCACCTGCCACACAAACGTTGCTTGACGGATCCCGGCACTGAATATGACATTGCGATCCTGGGCGCGCCATTCGATACGTCTGTGAGCTATAGGCCAGGAGCACGATTCGGTCCCCGAGCAATACGGGCCGCATCCGCTCGCCAAACTTCGTTCCGCGGGTACAATCCCCGTGCAAAAATCAACCCCTACACATCGTGGGCCACCATCATCGATTGCGGAGACATACCGGTCACGCCCTTTGACAACGCGCTCGCCCTTCGCCAATTGACAGAGGCCTTTGAGGAGCTGGGCGACCGCCCACCTACCGCAGCAGCAGCCGCCTCAACGAAGGACTACCGTCGCTTTCCCAAGCTTCTTACCCTGGGCGGAGATCACAGCATCGCCCTAGCTGCGTTGAGGGCGCTGTCGTCTGTCTACAAGCAGCCCATTTCCGTCGTCCACTTCGACGCGCACCTGGACACGTGGCATCCGGCCAAGTACCCATCCGCGTGGTTCGACGAAGCCGTGGATGGGCCGGAGATCCAGAGCTACTTTAACCACGGGAGCATGTTCTGGATCGCCGGGAACGAAAAGCTCATCGCCAACGGGAGCTCGGTGCATGCGGGACTGCGGACGCGTCTCGCGGGCGACGACGAGGGAGATTACGCCGACGACGACACGCAGGGCTGGTCGCGCATCACCACGGACGACATCGACGAGATCGGCGTCCAGGGCGTCATCGACCGCATCATGACCCACGTGGGCACCGAGCGGCCCGTCTATCTGTCGGTGGACATCGACGTGATCGACCCCGGCCTCGCACCCGGCACGGGCACCCCCGAACCCGGCGGATGGACAACGAGGGAGCTGATCAAGATCCTGCGCGGAATCGAGGGCTTGAACGTCGTGGGCGCCGACATTGTCGAGGTCAGCCCCGCGTACGACGGCGCGGGGGAAACGACGGCTCTGGCGGCTGCCCAAGTCGGATACGAGATCATCAGCAGCATGGTCAAACGCGGCCTTAGCGACAAGCCGGTCGCGAGCGTAAGCAGAGAATCGGACTCGGGTGCAGAGGCTAAGGATGAGCTTTAAAGCCGCGTGTACGACCAAGAGGAATGAGTTTCCGCTTTGCGGGTTCAAACGTTCTAGAGTTTGAGGACGTAGCTGCCTGAATCACAAAGTAAATTAGGCTCGCTCCATTTTTAAATTCAACGTCATATGCAAGTGGTGTTCTATGTACAAGAAGTAGATTGTTGCGCAAGGCTACGATACAATCGGCAAAGTGGTGGAAAAAAAATTAAAGGTGCAATAAATGTCTAAGACTCGACCCTTTCACGGGAGTGAGTGTGTGGTATCATAATTGTTTGCTGATCTCCTTCCGCAGAACGCCGAGCATTCGAACCCTACAGATCAAGATGGACAAAAACCCAAAGCCCATAGTGAAAGTTTGCGTGACCGAAAAGCAGCCGCTTGGCCCGAGGCGATGTTGCTGTTTCGCTCAAATGCTTTCGCGCGGATGAACAGGCGCGCTGAACGGGCTGATCCCGTCGCGCTCCTCCTCCAAGCTCGACTTGGCTCCGTAGTCGTCTCCTTTGACCGTGGCGCCACCGAGGCTCGAGAACGTGTCGCGGCCCGGTTTCTTGTCCATCTCCCAGCTTCCCACGCGCTCGTGGCCTCGTTTCTGGTCGTTGGCGACCTCGGTCGCGACGACTCCGACCGGAGCTGCGTTCTTGGGGAGATGGAGGTCGGCGTCGGACGCGAGCTTGGCCGAACCCTTGAAGCCGCCCAGATCGCGTTTCCTGCTCCTTGGGTTGCGGTGGAAACGGACGCCGCCGAGCAGCATGGCCAGGCCAAGAAGAAGGCCCACGACGGCGAGCGTGACGACCGCACCGATCACGCCCGCCACCGCCGGCGACACGCTCGATTTGCCGCGCGAAGACGAGCTTGAACCTGAGCTGCCCGTCGAGTCTGTGAAGGCCGGGCAGAAGACGCTATTCGCGTTGCACGTCACGCACCAGTCTCCCACGTTCTCCATGCCGATGCTGACCATGGCGTTAAAGAAGTCGTTCCATTTCATGTCTGTCTCGCTAGGGCCACGTGAGAAGATCGGATACGCCTGAATGCTGGGGTTCGGATTGTCGTTGGTGAGAGAACCGTTGATGTACAGGAAGCGAACCCAGAGGCTGTCTGTGTCTGGGTACGTGCCAAGCGAGGTCTCGTTCTCGTATGAGAAGAGCTCGAAAGCGAACGCACTCGCAAAAGGTGGAATGTATTCGAAGTTGGTGTCGATGTCTTGGAGGCTGAGGAGCGAGAAAAGCGCCATCATGACGTCGTACTCGCCAACGGCCAAACTGATTTTCTACTTATAATTAGCCACCGACTGCAAATGCTTGACACACAGCGAGCTTACCGTGCTCGAACCGCCGGTGTCGATATTGTTCAGTAACAAGCCTGCGGCCCTAGCAGCAAGCGTCTGGCCACCTATGGTGCGAATCTTATCTCCAGCAAATAGACCGGAAACGGATTGGTCACCATATATTTCCCATTGCTTCTCCGAAGCCAGTCCGTAAAGCTGGTCGTAGCTATCTTTATAACCTGGTCCCGAAAGGATATCGTAGGCGGTCGAATTATGGTTGTATTGGTAGCTAATGTAGTCGTAGATCAAGTAGGCATTGGCGAAGGACCACTGATCCTGCGGTATCACGCCATTCAAAACGGCGTGTCCAAGGCTTTGGTACAGTGTTTGGACAGCTTCTTCAGTGTTGTTGAAGGTCTCGGAGCTGTAGTAAGCCTGTGCAGAATCGCCGAAACTCTGGCAGTTGTTCGTTCCGGTCAGGTAAATGACGTAGGGGTCGGTTGAGCCAACTGTATTGACTACAGCATACTGATATCCATTGAGGGGTGCCTCGATATACGTTCCATTGCTGGTAATCGCGCTCGGGTCTAAGATCGAGCTCTGGTTCGCGGCGCCGAGAGTGTATGGCGGGTACAGACCCTGCATGAACGCCGTCGCCGAAGCGACTGTGTACTGAGAGTCGACGGCCTGCACAAACACCGCGTCATTGTTAACCCTCCAGCTTGAGAGGCCATCCAGCATGGTCGATCCGACCAGCGGGTTGACATCGCCAGCCCCGATGTACCTTCTGCGGAAATATGCGCCCTAGCGACACCGTCTCAGTTCGGTCGCCTTTTCAAACGCAATTATGGGCCGTGCTTACCAGGTTGGCCATCTGCTGGGCACCTAGGTAAGTGAGTGCAGGCGTATTGTTGACGTCCAGCAGAGGTGTTCGGTCGCCCGTGTTTGCGAAAATGAAGGCAGAATGCACCGTGTAGTTCTGAGCGTCTGCAAAGCTCACCCATATGGTGAGCAGCACAGCGACAAAAAGCGCCATCATGCCGACTCGTCTCCTAGGATTTCGCTCTCTCTCTTCCTAGCTTCAGATGAGCTCACATGGAGCTTTCTTGTACGGTATGATAGACAGGATGTCCAGCTGTCCTAAATCAAGGGACAGCGAAAGACAACGACGCAATTCACTGGCTCAATTCAGGCGCCAAAAGAGCTTGATAGAAGGCGAACAACGAAAGAATGGGACAGGAAAATATCACGACGAGACAGAAGAAAACGAGCGGAGCTGTGCAAGCTTTAAGCAGTACCTAGCCTGGAATTCCACTAGCGAGCCGAGCGAGCCATCTTACGGGTCAGCTATGCATGCAACTCGTCATTGATATACAAGCACTCGCTGAACCTTATCATCACATCCTGCTAGGCTTGCAGAAAAGGCGGGCGCATGTGGGCGGGCGTGTACCGCAGTGGTGATTGACAGAGCGGGCGGGGAGTTGGAGCTATACCGAGTCGGGGAAGCTTCTGACGGGCGGGGACGAGCAGCCAAGCAGCTTTGCAAGAACAACTGCACAACCTAGACCGGATCGACGTATGGCATCGCTCAGAGTGACCGGGCTAAGCTTCTGCTCGGCGCGAAAGCTGCTGGAAGCTCCCCTCGCGTGTGTTGGGCTCCTTGGTACCTCCGCCGGTGGGGGACAAACCATGTACAGAGAGGTACCTGTGCGAGTTATTGTTTTGGAAGATGCTTTCAACCGCTGCTATCTTGTCTACAGTATCGTCGTACTCCGTAAATGGGGGGCGATTTATCTCAAGGATTGCGTACGTCATACGTAGGCATAGACGCACGGAAAGAGACACAGAGAAAAAATACCTGAGGGGAGAGACTTGGGTGCGAGCTGGCGTGACGTTGCGTGCTCGGACGACGGCAGAACCGGACTCAACCCATTGGAATCGAGAGTCGGCTTGCCAGGACTCATTCTCCCGGATTCTGGCTGCTTTTTCAGCAGATGCGAACAGTACCAACGAAGCTCCACAAGGAACTAATCGATAACCCGGACCTCCTGCTAACCCAATCCGACGTGCCCGTGCTCGTCATTGACGGGCCCCTTGATCTGATTGTTGATTCGATAGCTAGCAAGGCTGAGTTGAATGATGAGCAGAGAAAAATACGAAAGGCTGGGTCAGGAGGGACGGTGCAAGAAGTGGAGACGCGCTCCGAAGTGCCCAAACCCATTTCGTACAGCTTCATACTCTCAGCAGATCGGAGTCATCGGCCGCATCTGCCTTACATACTTGCTATGAACATTTTTGGCGCTGGCTTGGTACTTGCCCGAGCACATGGATTCGACATTGGAAAGCACACGGAGAACTTAGCGCTGGATGCATGCACCGAGGACCAACTCGACCCCTGCGTCTGCTTCTGTTCTGCTGAGCAGACAAGGCCAGACGAAAATAAAACTCATCCGCTATGATCGACGCGGATATCAAAGTATCGCTACATAGTCTTTCACCTTCCAAGTAAAGTACAGACTTTGTACCTCTCCTCCAGCATGCCAAGCGCCCATTCGAGAGGTTAATCGGTCAACATGCGCGTTGAGCAGGCGCCGAATTTCGAGGTCATCTCAGACGCGATGAGCTTCTCTGGAGTCCGCGGCCGTCAGTGCTTCTTTCCATCAACCAGGCGCTCTTCGAACTCTTATTTGACCTTCACCGTATGGGCTCATCAGAGGGCCACGGCACAGTCTTGGTGGATAACGCGTGAATTGATTAGAATGAGAACGACGACAAATCTGCATACTGGGATCCATCTATCACCTGACCTCGCGTGTCATCGCGTATCTGGGCCCCTGGAGCATAAGGCAGCAATCAAGCAATTGACTTTTGCATACCATCTCAACACGAATCCTTGAATCCGAAGCTGCCGTGTGCTCAGCCTCTGTAAATGAAGCAAGAAACATTCGTCCGACATGCGACGACCGTTGTACACCGCTTCAAAAGCTGTTTCTCCAAAACTGGTGCGGTCGATGTTGGTGTAAATAAGAACCCCTCCTCAACCAAAGAGCCACTTTTGCTATGCTGCGGACAAGATGATTTGCATTGGTGGATTCTTTCTAGCATCATCCAAAGCGTCGTTGCTTGCACCCTGTCCGCTTACTTGCTCGTTCTGAAACACTTGCATCCACCAGCGTTGACTGGGCTGGTTTGCTTCGGCCTCTATACATTGTCTTGATATACGGAGAAGTGTCACTGCTTCGCATGGGCGAATGTTCTTCTACGGGATTCGTTCTCACATGAAACGTTGCTAATGTCTCCTCTCCTCATCATCGATATGTCAGCGCTTTGTATATCTTTCCATCGCGATAGCTAGCTTGGCCAGTCGCCAGATTATCCACTGGAAGAAGTTATCCAAAATCCTGAACCACTAGAGAAAACGCTTTTGGTTCGTCATCAGGAGTCTCATCAGAAGGAGACACAGTTTCCGTTACAGGCTTTGTTTCCACATGCACATCCGAGGCTTTTAGTGATGACAGTCCTCGTGTTATGTCCACGACATACACGTCTTCACCAAGAAGATGCTTTCGACACAATGCCGCTTCCATCGCGATCAAGCCGTCTGTCTCATTTTCTTGAATATCTTCATAAGCTTGGCCAGGAACGGATTGTAACTTTGGGTTATCTGCATCGTCAGGTGAAAACTCGATTCCATGGCCTTTCCATCGTCGGATATCAATTTCGTTTACTATATCCTCGATGTCAATCTCTTCCAGCCGACCATATCTACGATGCAGTGGGAACGCATCAAAATCTACATCTGGGCACAGAGCGTTCGAGGTCAGGCGCTGAGGCTTCAAGGTCACGACGACAACATGGCCAAACACGGATCCAAGGGCGTCGTGGTTGTTTGAAACGATGGCGATGGCTGGAATCCTCAGCCCCTTTGCTTGCTTTCTCAGCAGCTGTAAATGCTTCAACGGCAACGTCAGATGGTCATTGTAGTGTTGATCCCAGATCCTGTTAACATCGATCGAGAAGGTCTGATAAGTGGCATTCCAGAACCAAAACGGCCAGGCCTTGACAATGCTCCAGTCTTCATCAGAGTTCGGAACTCGGAACCAGATGTTCGTCGGAGAGTTTGTCCAGTAATCGGGCTTCACCTTCTCTATCTTCTGTGAGACATATATCGACGTGATCTTGTAGTCTCCTTCTCCTGGTCTGGTAAAGTCCATGACGACGTGCGGCGGATTTGCTCGTCGCTGATAGTTTCCATCGTGTGCCCTAGACCGTTCAAGCTCAAGGCCTAAGGGTCCACGAAAATCCCCTCGATATCGACAAGCGAGCACAGCCACGGCGCCGTGAGGATGCAACCTCAAAGGGACCTCGAGTTGCACGCCTCGATTCGTGAGAGAGAACGGGCTGACTTCCGAGAGCCAGTCTGGCTGAAACTGAACGACGTTGCCATAGTTGGCGAACGCTTTTGGGGTCTCCGCAAGGATGGAACGATTTTCCGTGGAAGCCGAATCGTGGACGAATAGACTGTGGTCTGACGAGGTCTTGACGATCTCTTCCTGCAGTCTACGGAAAGCCTTGATCAGGCCCTCGCCGTAGAGAACTGGCATGCTGATGTCAAAGAGACCCAGCAAGCAGTATGCCATGTCTTCCTCTCTGGTCGTAGAGCGACGGGAAACCCAGGACATCCGCTGAGCAAAGCTTGCGTGCTGGAATGTGAGGGAGGCCCCTCCGGTCAAAATGTCCTCATTCATGATGTTGAGCGCTATACCGGTGATCTGGGAAATTACAGCAGCCAGCTCTGACCTGCGTCCGAGAGGCTTCCACCCTTTGGACATGAAGTAGACATCGCTGGGTGCGATGAGTTCCTGCAACGTCCACCCTCTTGTGAACCACCGACAGTGTTTTAGATTTTCCAGTGCAGGGCTTGCGTCGTCTTCAAAATCCTCTAGATAAACGAGACAGTACTCGGCCCCAGCATAGTATTGAAACCTATAGACGGCGGATGCTCAGCCTCGATGCGCACAATGGCCAGTACCGACCGGATTTCCAAGCACGATCGGCGGAAAGTTTTGCTTACATCGAATTGATAGCTTCACTCAGCTCTGCTGAGCTCTTCTTGTCGATGCAGCAGGTGTCAACCCAGACATAGTCAATCCGGCCTGGACGAGCGCAGACTTGTTCGCAGCAAGATTTTACCTTCCAAAAACCCTGCCGATCCGAGAGAAGGACTCTGTCTTCGGTCTGGAGGTCGTCGAACAAGACCTCGTCCGAGCCCCAGGTATGCGACAAGATAGCATAGCGCGGCACCTTATCTTGTGAGAACTCTTCGAGATGCAGAGTGTGCACGTTGATAAGTCTCATGCTGCAATGGTCTCATTTCGCAACGTGCAGGCTGAATTCGACTCGGTTCATGTGTTTGCAAATCTTAAGTCGTAACAACTAGAGCGGGTAAGATACCGACGCCTTAGGTTGTACGTATTGAGCACCAAATAGGGCAGGTCGGTGAGCTTTCTGTCGAGAGGGGTTTTGTAGATTGTAGGCATGGGTGCTCGTCCTGCACGGCAAAAACACGTGCCAAGAGCAAGGATTCAAAAGACCAGCGCCAGGTTCATACTGGCAGAATAAGGTCTTCAGACACCGCAGTTCGCCGTATCGGACGAGTTTTAGCCACTCCATACGTTGTCTGACTGACATGCGAGCAGGGAGAACGTTGTTAGGATCTGGGGTCCGGGAACGCGGCTGAACCATTCTCCCGCGCCCCGTGCCCTAAGACTTTAAATGCATATACTTGTAAATATATAAAGAGCAAGGCTCATTAGCGAACAAAGTTGCCATCTATGTAGGTCGTCTTTCCAGAGTATCCTGCCCAAATCACACGTCTGCTTCAGCCGTATTCAAGCCTTCATCAGACCTCAGCGACAGTCAAATCAGCTCCCAGCAAAACCGCATACAGACGACGGTTGAGCGCAATGGCATCCGCGCTTCCCAAGATCACGCTGTACACGTCAGACACGAGCGTGTACGGACACAGAGTCAGCATACTCCTGCTTCACCTGCGGGTGCCGTACGAAAAGGTGCTGATCCCGCTCGATCGCCCTCGCGAACGGTGGTACCTGGAGATCAACCCGCGCGGCCTGGTGCCCGCGCTGCAAGTCGAGGATCCGACCAGCGGGCAGAAACATGCGGTCGTGGAAAGCAGCCTGATCTGCGAGTTCTTGCTCGACCTGGCCCCGGGCTGGGGCGACGAATACGCCGCTCGAGCGCAAGACGTGCTCCCGCGTGGCCACAGCCTGGCCGTCGCGACGCAGAGGTACCAGCGGCGCCTGTTCGTCGGCGTGCACTTTGAAGGCATACGCAGCGCCAGCAGGCCGCTTCTGGGGCAGGCCACGGAGGAGGCGCAGCAGGCGTTCCTGGCCGCCGCGCGCGGGCTCGAAAGCGTGTGCCCGCCGCCGGGCCGCTACTTCGGCGACAGCGACACCGTCACCTTCGTCGAGGTTCTCACGGGCCCGTTCTTTGTGCGGCTCGAGGCGCACCTGCGCTGGGAGCTCGTGCGCGACGCCCGCGCGATCCACGACAGGCTTCGGGCAGAGGCACCGAGGTTCTACGCCTGGCTGAAGTTCATCTCGGCCGACCCGAAGATCAGAGCGGATGCTTGGAACGAGGAGGTTCAGCACAGATACCTGGCCGAAAGGATTGCCAAAGCCCAGGTTGCCGCTCAAGAAGAGCGTAGTGTGCCCTAGTTAGTGCCAGGTATGAAGACAAAAGCCGTGTTGTAAATCATCTGCCTCCGTCTCCCACACACATACACACACACAAAAAAAAAAGACGACAGGCCCAACACGGGAAAGTAAAAAAAAAAAAAAGGTTCCTACGTGGCAACGAGAAGGTCGTCCATATATTTTTTTTGTTTACCTTTCAAACCAAACCTATCCTGAACGGTTAAACTCCAAGTCTTCGAGAATGGCCTAGCCTGAAGAAGACATTCTCTAAGCTGATTTCATGGATTGTTTGTGGTATAAAATGCCTCCCCATCTCCCCTCTTTTTCCCCTCTCCCAGGAAAGCACACTCACAAAAGATAGATAGATAGATAGAGAGAGAGAGAGAGAGAGAGAGAGAGGTAGGGAGGGAGGGAGAGAGAGAGGGAGGATGAGGACCAAAAAAAAAGAAAGGCAGTTCAAAATGAGACAAGAAATAGAAGAGAGAACGAACCCATTTGACAGTCATCCACGTATGATTCATGCCTCCCCTTCCAGCAGAATTTTTCCTAGGCTACCATCTCTCTTTTCTTCATCCTCGTTCAAGATCGTCTCTTCGTTTCGCGTTTGGGAGAAATTTTGGCAAACGTGGGATGCTTTCTCTTATCAAGACTGCTCGAACAATGTCCATCTCCGCCCAAGAAAAGGCCATTTCTTCACGCACCACAACATGCGTTTGCAGTTTTAGGGTTAGAAGCTTATATAAAGTCCGCCGTGTACGAAAACCCGCGGAACTCTTCCTGCATTTGTTGCGAAAGCACTGCTCAACGTTAGCCAATCGTTCCACGGATGACAACGAAAGGCGACACATACCACTCTGAACCGGTGTCAAGACGGGTGTCACGCTGGTGAACTCGGAGTCGAAGTTACTCGTGTCTGTGGCGCTCGAGATTTGTGGCAGGAACGGTGCAGGTATCCTCTTGTGGTAAACATCATCCCAATTGATACCCTTGAAAAACGGTTGCGACATGACCTCCTGCGCGTCGGTGGGCCCCGAGCCCAGCCTTAGCTCCGGCTCACGCGTGAGCAACTTCTGCAGAATCGAGACGCTGTCGCGTGGCATGTGGATAGGATACAGCGGCTCGTCCGCAAGGATGGCGTCGTAAATTTCATCTTCATCCTCGCCTCGGAAAGGCGACTGTTGTAGAAGCATCTGATAGATGAGCACACCAAAGGCCCACCAGTCGACCGCACGACCGTACTTCTTGTCAAGTAATATCTGGCCAAGCGCAAATCCGTCAGTTTTTTTTTTTTTTTTCTCTTCTTCCGTTCTTTCCACATTCCCGGACAAGAACGGGAACGGCCATGCCTAGGGACTTACCTCAGGCGCCATAAATTCAGGCGTGCCGCAAAACGTGCTCGTCGTCGAACCGTACCACATGTCCTCCTTGCAAAGACCATAGTCGGCGATCTTGATGTGGCCGTCGAGCGTCAACAGAATGTTGTCCAACTTCAAGTCGCGGTAGATGACGCCATTTTCGTGAAAGTACTTCAGTGCGAGGCACACCTCCGCCGCGTAGAATTGTGCTCGCTTGGTGCCGAACTGGCCTCTCTGAATGTGCAGCATCAAGTCTCCACCGCTAATGTACTCCATGACAAAGTAGATTCTCGTCTCGGTCTGGAAACATGCGTGCAGGTTGAGCAGGAAGGGGTGGCGTTCCTTGTTGGCGATCAAGAAAACGCGCTTCTCCGACCTGGTGCTCTCAACCTCGTCGTTCTCGATGATGAACTCCTTCTTGAGCACCTTGATGGCATAAAGCTTCTTGGTCGCTTTCGTCTCGGCAAGCATGACCTTACCAAAGTTACCCTTGCCCAGGACGGCGAGGAAATTGAAGTGGTCGAGACCAATTCTCTTTCCGGTGCCTTGCGTGTTTGCCGGGGGTGTGACCTTCGCTGGCGGTTGCGACACCGGTCCGGCTGACGATGCTTGCGGCTTGGGTTGTTCGGGCAAGTGCATGGGTGGCTGAGGAGCCTGCGGTCCGCCATACGGCGCAGTGTGAGCGTAAGGCTGGTGCTGTTGACCGGCGTAGTTGGCGGCGTGGCCGTAACCGCTGACGGCAGCGTAGTCGGCGGGGTTGTACGACGGCTGTGCAGCTTTTGCTGGTGGCGGGGGAGCCTGCTCGTGCTGCTGGCCGTAACCCGAGCTCCTGTCTGGATACTGTCCGTAGCCTGACCCAGCAGCCGGGCGCGACTGCTGCTGTCCGTAGTCTGTAGAAGAGCGTGAGTATCCGCCAGGGCCCACTGGTTTTTGCGGAGAGGAGGAAGTCTTGCCAGCCAGGGCTGCGGTGGCCGCAGCTGCAGCATGCGATGAAGACGTTCTCGGGCCCGGACCCGGTCGTGAGGACGTAGGAGAGGGTGGTCCTTGGCCAAAAGAACTTCGGGCGGCATCCATGGATGCGCCCGGCGTACTTCCATATGCTGGCTGCTGAGTTTCTTTACCGTACGAATAGCGTTGATCCTGGGCCGGCTCTGAAGAATAGGAGCTGCCATAGCTCTGCTGGCCCGGAGGCGGCGTCGGTCGGCCGGTCGTGCCGCCTGACGTCGGCCGCAGGGTCCTGTTGCTCATTCCCGTCAGCGAGCTACCCTGGCGCTTCTTCGTGTTCTGAATCTCCATCAGGATCAGGTTGGCCTTCTCCATGGAAATGCCGCAAAAATCCGGCACGAAATGCATGCATTGCTGATGGCACGTCAAGTTGCATTCGGAGCACTTTCGCGCCTGCTTCCGGCCCAGCGGCAGCATATAACCGCAGTGGCAGCACCAATTGGCGCCCATGTTGGAGAAGGCCTCCCAGCGATGTGGTATCCTGTGGTTGATCTTGGCCTCGTCCGGATCCGTTTCGGCGTTGGACTGCGTGATACATTTTGTCACCACCTTCGTGTAGCACTTCTTGTGGCACGTAAACTTGCAGTCCGAGCATTGCATGCCCGCCGCGTACTTGAGGAATTCGCCGCACAGAGCGCAGCGCATGATGTTGTAGAATTGCTGCTGCACAAACTTGTGGCCGTATTGCTCGTGAACCTCCTCCTTTTTCTGCCGCACCGCACCTTTGCGAGCAAGGCCGGCGTCGAACGGCCGCTTCTCGCGGTTCTGCTTGTTGAAGCTCATCGTCAGATAGATGCGGCCGGTCGGTTCGAGGGCGAACCACCCCTCAATGAAGACAGGTCCCGTCTGGGGAACTGCGCCGCCAGGTACACCAGGCTGCGTTCCTTGCCCCACGGCTCCAGGGCCTCCGCTCATGGCACCGTACGTCGACTGCTGTCCCGGCGGAGGCTGGAAATGCAGATCCGGGCGGATGCTGCCGTCGCTGCCCATCTTGTCTGCCGTCATCCAGCCGGAGCTGTTAAACTCGTTCTCGATACGTTTCCGACGCATCTCCTCCTGCAGGTCGGAGATGCGGATCCACAGCATGCCAATGGGCATTGGGTGATCGCCGGCTCGGTCGTAGACGGTGAGCTCGATCTCGTTGGCCTTGTCGATTTCGATCTCGTGCAGCTCGTCCGTGAAGCGGTCGTTCTTCGTCGCCTTGGTCCGGCCCTTGAACACGTCTTCAACCTTGATGATGACAAACGTGTCCGGACCTCTGCTGAAGCGGCCGGTCGCGGCGTGATCCACGTCGGCGACGGCTTGGATCCGGAGCGAGAGGTGGCCAGTGAGGGGTTTTCGTTGCGTCGGCATGTTGAGGCTGTCGTCGTCACCACCGTCTCCCCCGTCAATGTCCACGTGCAAGTCTTCGTATCGCCTCAGGGCTTGCTTGAGCAGCTGAATTTTCTGGTTGCTCTCAATACGCCTCGCCTCCGCGTCGGCCTTGCTCTTGCGATCCCCTTCCATCTGATACAGACGAACCATCTTTTCGATGCCATCCTTGTACTGTTTCTCGACGCTCAACTTGAATTCGAGCTGGGAGAGCATGAGCTGGATGCGCGGGCCCATGTGCGGGGTGTCCCACTTGATCAGATCTGCGTGCTCAACGGTCAGTACTCGACTGTCCACACTCGGGCGCGTTCTTTTTTTGGTGGGGGAGGACGGGGACGTCGGTGCTTACCCAGCCTGCTGTAGTTCGGGCGGCCCTTGGGCATCGTGCTCCCAGGACCGGGCCGCGCGAAGGGGGCCGAGGGCGGCATCATGCCATTGTTGGCTCCGATCTGGCTGTACTCCTGCGTCCCGTACTCGCCAGGTCTGTTCGGGTAGGGTCGTTCGGCGGCCTGCTGGCCGTAGGCGCTGGTTGAGTTCACGTGCATGCCCTCCATGCCTTGATTCACCTTCTTCATCTCGAGCTCCCGCAGGCGGCCCTCCAGGTAGTCTATGTTCTTGCGGCCGTCGCGGATTTTGGTGTCCAAACCCGAGACGACGGCGGGGTTGTTGGTCGACTGGCGCATCGCATTCGCGGCGTTGATGAGCGCCTTCTCCTTGTCGATCTTGCGACGGATGTCGCGAGCAACGTCGTCCTCCGTCATGGCGGACAATAGATCACATGGGAAGCCGGGACGCGGCGACTAAGAGAAAACGGTGGGCACGTCACCAGACGGCGAGAAACCGTGTGCGGGCGTTGGTCGTTTCGAAGGAGCAAAATGTGTGCGCGCAGCGTGCAGTCGCCACGGCGAAATGATTGCCGCAGTTGTTGCTCTGCTGATGCTGCTGTGGTCGTTTGCTGTTGGTGATGGGCGCGGTAATGGTGGTGGAGGTGGAGGTGGAGGTGGTGGTGTTGTTGGGTGCGTCTGGGTTATGTTGTCGAAATGTCCCGCCGTCCGAGCGTAGGGTTCTTCACCTCGACGATAAGCTTAGGCCGGGCAGCGCGGCCACTGGAGCAAAAGGAGAATTTGACAGAACGGAAAAGAAAGCGATGGAACACAGCGACGCTGGAGGTGGGATACGGGGATGGGCGACGCTCAAGTGGTACGTTGGTGGAGAGGGGAGGGATTTGAACGGTGTTGTTCGTGTTGGACGTGCAGTGCGAGAGTGTGATGTAAGGCTACTGCCACTTTTAGGTGGGTGCTGCGCCGCCCGTCCACTGCCCGCTGCGACCAATGATTTGCTTGGGAGGGCGCAGAGAGGGCAGCTGGACCCGAGTGAGGGTGGAGGAGCGAGCAAGCACTGGAAGCTGACAAGCAGAAGCCGCTTGGAGGGCGAGAAGGATACGGGGACGGTCGACGGAGGAGCACGTCGAAGAGGAGTGTGGTGGGCGATGGTGGTGGCGATGGTGGAGTTGGGTGTTTTGGTGGCCACCCATGGAGGGGCACCAGCAGAGCGGGTTTTCTTTTTTCTTTTTTTAATTTTATTATTTTTTTTAATTTTTTCTCTCTTTTGGTTTTGCTTGATGAAGAATCAATAACAAGCACAGCCAGCGCCATGGCCCAATCTTTGGGGGGGGAGGGCCGCCTGACGCCCAAAGGGGGGGGGAACAGCCTACGCCTGATGCCCCCGCCCCTCCTTGGACCGCTCTGTGCCCTCAGTCGGTGTCGCCATCATTCCCCTCGCGTGCTCGGCTTCCCGTCGCGCATTTTCTCTTTCCAGCCAGCCACAGAGCAGCGACGACTTAGGCCTCGTCCACGGCGTCTCTCGCACGTCCACAGCCACGGGCGCGGTCGTGCTCAGCGACCTCCTCGGACGTTGCGCGGTGTTGCTGTGTCCGACACTGGCCACGGGCGGCCTCAAGGCTACCGCTGCATGCACGTGGATCTCACCTCGACTGTGTCCTCAGCTCGGTCGCGCCTTGGCCGCACGTGTGTCTCGACTGAAGACGACGGCGCTGGCGACAAGGTTCGATCGATGCGATGCGATGCAGAGCGGCAGCATCAGCGTACTTGCATGCTCGCCTCCGCCCACGTCCTCCTTCCCCCCTCATTGATTCTGCCCCAGGTGCCGCGCGGCCATGCACGGCGCGGCACCTTCGCCAAAAAGTGCCGCCTCTCCCAGATCGCCTTTGTCCGGCTCCTCGTCCATGCTGACCACAAAGTATCTCTCTTTTCCATGCTACGCACGCCCGTACTCGAAGCCATCTGATCCTTGCACAGCCAGGCGCATGCCTGAGTCGTCGTTCCCTCTATCTTCCTTCCCGTCGTCCAGTCGCCAGACGCTGCCCCGTCAAGTTTCTGGGCCCTAGATCAGCGTCGAGTAACAAGAGCGTCACGACTCCTGATCAACGCTTCCTTTTCATCGGTGCACGTGTTCCTTTCGCAGCCCACCTCCTTTCGCGGCTTAGGAATCTCTTGAGTCCCTCAAAGCGTAGCCCGCTCGCCTTATCTTGTGACCGGGCTGTGCGCAGCGCAGAGCGAAGTCGAGCCGCAGAGCTGAACGGCGTCCAAGCTTGCGCTCAGCCATCTCATTGCTCTCCCCGCCGTCCGAAGGTAGCATGTACGGCTTTGTACGTCGACGCAAAAGCCGTCAACACGCGAGGGCCAAAGGCCTCGGCCGCACGAGATTTGATCACGAGCCGGACGCACTCTTGAGCCGACCTCTGACGGGAATTGCAGGCTGGGGCCACGGCGAGCTTTTCACGACGTTGCACCACACACGGGACAGGGTTTTGCAGCTCAGGATGTAGACGTAGCCTTCTGGCAGATACGGAGCCGAGCAAGGAAGCACGCGCCCGAGAAAAGGAGACGTGTTGGTCTCGCGCCTGAGTCGAGCGTGACCGGGTTCGGCTCGCACGAATGAATCAGAAGAGCCCGAGGCGGCGGAAGGACGGCTGTACTTTCTTTTTTGCTGGGATTCTTTGCTGCTTTTGTTTAAGGGCGATGCACGGGACAAGCGATGAATTGCATCATCCATCAGGCTCGGGATCGAAACGAACTCATCTGACCCCCCCCCCCCCCCCCCAAGAATAAGAATAGTGGCCTTTTGCTTGCTTGTGACTGGGTTTGCGTGCGTGCGTGCGTGCGGCGGCGGCGGCGGCGGCAGCAGTACCTGTAGGACGAGAGCAAGGACGAGGACGAGCCGATCCGGCACACCACTATTGCCGCTTCGTATCCGGATTTGCACAAAGCCATTCATTTTTCATTTCATGTCCGTTTTCAATTTATTTATTTATCTTCTTCTCCCCCATCCTACTCATCCTTGCAACTTCGTCATCTGAACGCACGACGCACGCGCACGACGGGCGCCATTGTCGTAGATTGGAAATCGGTACTTGGCGGGTCCCGAGTGAGACAGTGAAACGATACGTCAAACGCGAAGGGCAACCGACCAGTTGTACAGCGAGCGCCGTATTCACCGTCTTACCCGGCCTCTCTCGCACGGGAGATCCCGAGGTGGGACAGAGCGTGCACAAGAAACGACGCCTGTCCTGCTTTTCGCCTGTTCTCTGTAGACTCTGGCATTTTCTCAAACAGCAAACTGAACCACATGGAGCTTTGGTTCTGGAAAAGTGGAGTTTGGCAGGCTCCCTCCCTCCTCTTATTTTTTTTTAAAAAAAATAAAAAAAAGAAAAGAAAGAAAAAAAGACGAAGAAGACGAAGAAATATCAGCAAGGGGCTTCCGCACAAGCTGTGGGGGAAGGCAGCTGAAAGTACTCCATACTCCGTCGTCGTAGACGGAGTGGTGGTGCGGCACGAAATGATGCGAATCTCTGCGAACGAGAGCGTCCATGCTGGTCCGGCCGCGGGGCACGCGGCAAGATGGAGCTCATGCCGAAGCGGTGGGTTTTCTCTTCTATTTTCGTTGCGTAGGTACAGCAGTAGTCATGTCACTGGCGCGTGTCGCGCGATGGGCTTTGCGCATCGACAAATCACGGCCCTGAAGCTGACCGGTTTTTGGCGACGGGCTGAAGCTTGAGGAGCCAGTCCACATGTCGAGCAACAAGATACGTGCTGCTGCGGCTGCGCAAGCCGATTCGCAGGCATGGACGAGCAGACCGGCGGGCAGAGGGTTGAACAGCACGGAGCAGGTAGGTTCTTTGCATGCTTTCCAGCAGCAGAGCGTCGGCAATCGGCTGCGCACCGTTCTGCGGCTAGCACGGTCTTGCTGTACGCATAGCACGTACGAGCGGAGCACCGCACCGTCCAGCACGTCACAAGCGAGCGCGAGGGAACGAGCGAACTGGGGGCCCGCAAAACCCGTCTGCTTACGTGTACGGCAAATCGGCCTCTGGGCAGCCGGGGGTCGAGCAGACCAGCAGCTGGATGAAGATGGCACTGTTCGGCAAGACACAGGTAAGGCTCGGGACAAAGCAAGGCTCTGCCCGTCAACCCATCGCCGCACAGCGCGGTGGAAGACCGCAGCTTTTACCCCGTGGGTACAGACCATGTGCGGATTACCGTACTTTTGTGTGGGTTCATGACTCGGGCCCGCGTCAAAAAGCTCCGCGGCAGGGCCAGGAGGATCTGATGATACGATTTCTCGGATCGGAGCGGACTAACCACATCAGGCCGTATAAGCGTGAGAGGCGTGCATTTGCAAGGAGCGCCTCCGCATCCGGTACCGTTCCTTTGCAGGCGTCGGGTAGAAGTACCTGCAGTCGAAGGGTGGGAAAAAGACGAGCGAGACCAGACGCTTGTTTCCAGAAGCTCGGGACAAAACTGCGGGATGCAGTCGCCAGAGGCGTCGCGCGGCGGCCAGAGGGCGTGCGCCCATCCAGATCTCTAGGCGCAACGTACGCCTTGTTTCGCAATGCGACAGAAGGGCAGCATGACTTGAGCGAGCTGTCGTGATTTGCGGGCCGGCACGCCTGTCGAGGATGATGGTGAGGAGGAGGGGGGGGGGGTCCGGGGAGGGGGTTTTGGGAGTGAGGACGACACCTGTCGTACGTCCGAGAGAAGCGATCCCAGCGAAGACTGCTGCACCCAAAACGAGGCTAAAATTGTTCGGCTTGCGCAGCCAGCATGTATGCAACCGAGCATGGCGTGCAAAAAAAAAAAAAAAGGGAAGGCCCGCCAACGGCGCCTGATTGGCAATCCGGTGTGCGACGCAGCAACATGCAACGCCGCGTGCGGACTACTGAGATGAGATGGACGGCAGCGGGAGCGCAGAGTCGCACACCAGCAGGGATGAGGGGGTCGCTGGAGTGCACGCGCGTGTGTAGCGTCGAAGCAGGACGCGCAGAAGAAGAAGAGGAGGAGGAGGAGGAGGCGGTGGTGTAGGAGGCGGCGGAGGAGGATGAGGGAGGATGAGCAGAATGGAGAGAGTGAGAGCGCGCAGGACGTGAGAGCGCGAGATGTGAAGCGCGAGCAGCCAGCGGGCAGATCCGAGCCCGCCTTGTGTTTGATTCTCTTTTCCTTTGCGTCGTCCTTTTTCCTGCTCGTTCTGCTCCTCTGTGGGTTGCAGGCTCTCGCGTCTCGCTGGCCCAGCAGTGTCTCGTTACATCAACGAGCGGACGGGCCGAGTTGATCGGTCACAACGAGCCGAACAGGACGTGGAGTGCGGCCCAGGTCCAAGGCGCAAAATGGGCAGCAGCTCAATCTGATAAGACTCAGCCGTCCGTCTATTCGACGCCTCGCTGGCTTCCTCTGCCGCCCATCCAGCTCGTCACTGCATCGTCCTTCCACCGCGCCACTCTCGCCAGCTCCAGGGCCGTCCGTCTTGCTTCGCCGTCCCTTCACGTCTCTCCTCGCCTTTCCGCCCGTCCATCCATCCATTTCGTCCATCCATCCCCCCGTCCATCGCTGGCGCCCTCCTGGCCTGTCTGCGTCCTGCAGCCGGCTCGCTCCCCATTGTGTCTGCTGCTGTTGTTCCCCACGGACCAGCCGCGTCTAGCTCCCAAGGCCGGATCCGGGATCTGGCCGCCGATCACTGAAGCAAGCTCGGCCTCCTCGGAGTCGTGAACCGCCAGATATCTAGTCAAGCCACCCGAATCACCTTGTTTCACGAGCTTCTAGTTTGCCCCATAGCGTGAGAGCTCTCGCCCAGAAACCGGCTCCGCGAGAGAGAAAAACCCCCCTCCAAACCTGGCTCCCGGAAGGAATCTCGGACACAGGAGAAGACCGTCCGGCGCACTGCTTTACCTTTTTTAACGCAACCCGCGCGTCAATACTCGCGCTCCAGGCAAGGTGTTTTGGCCCCAGACGACCCGCTTCTAACCCCCCGTTTGGATGAGAGAAGAAGGTCGACCGTGTGGTAGCCGATTCCTCAGCCCTATCCGCGCGCCTCACACACTATCCACGCGTCGCTGTACTGACGGAGATTGCGGTCGACAAGCCAAGCTGCTATTATTACCGCTGGCCTAGGACCGCTGCATTATTCTTTCTCACGGCCATCCAAAGCTCAAGACTTCGCCCGTCCTTTTCTCCCCTCCCGTGTTCTGCGCTCGATCGTCGCGCATCTGCCCTCAGTCCTCCCCAGACGTTCCCCATCCAGCGCCGCGGAAGCGCAAACCGTCCAGCGCAAGCCCGTACAGTCGGCTCGCCAGTCTTGGATCCCACAGCCGCGCCCGCAATCAGCACCGCAAAACCGTCAAAATATCGTCTTCCGTGCCCATCGCGTCTGTCCTCACCTCCACCACTTCACCCTACCCGTCCAAGACCTCCGTCAACCACGGACCGCCTGCCTCGCGAGACACCAACCCACCCGACCACGCCTCGCTCTCGTCGGCTAGCATCCACGACGCGGCCTCGCGCTTTCTGGCTGCCGTCTCCAACCAAGGTTTGAAATCCGAGGCTGGTCCGAGCAAGTCGGGCCAGCCTCCGAGAATGAGATCGTCCATCGCCTGCGCGCGCTGCCGCCGCTCAAAGGTAAAATGTGTCAACAATGGCGTTGGCACCACTTGCCGAGCATGCGAAACCACAGGCCGGGAGTGCACCTATCCCGTCCCCAGTGCTGGCCCCGGCGGCAGCGTTCGTCGTGATGCCATCGAGTCGAGACAAGCAGGAGAGAATGTTCCGCAGCAGAGCGATGTAAGTACCACTGCGTCCGATTTCATCATCTACTTCTCGACAGCACCCTACTTCCCAAACTTCTAATTTTTGGTTTTTCTTTCTTTCTTTTCTGTCCAAAAAAAAAAAAACAAACCAAAAAAAGAGGTATCACAATTGACATGTTCATTTCTTAACAGTACTCGCAGATGGCGAGAAAGCCGAGGCCCAAGAAAATGTCAACCCCAAACAGCGTCTCCACGAGGGAGAGTATGCGAGCCTTGGTCGATGCGCTTGACCCCTCCATACTGACCCCTCAGGTCTGGATTGAATTGGTACGTAGCAATGAACGGATCCATCGCTTCACAAAGCACTGATATTTGTCGGGAATCCAGTTCGACATTTGGTCGTTGCATTTCGCCACGGATCTGCCATTCATACACCCGCCAACGTTCCTGCAACCCTTACGGCAAGCTGGCGGAGCTCCTTTGTCCAACGAATTTGGCGCTCAGAGGTCGCCGACCAGCGCGTTTCCAAACGCGTCGCCTCTGGTCCTGCTTGCCTTCCTTGCGCTGACTGCGCGCTTTCACGACAAGCTAGCCGCGCATCATTCTCCCCCATCAGCGACCCGACCGAGCAACCCTCTCATTGCTTGTCAGTACTACGCTGCTGCGTGCAAAGCAAGGCTGGTAGGTAATTCGGGCGATGGTCTAGGCATACCAGAAGCCGACAGAGTCCTGGCGTTGGCCATGCTCGCACTCCACGATTGGGGATCCTGTGCCGGGCACAAGGCTTGGGTAGCTTTGGGTGTGGCAATCCGCTACTCTCAGGTCCTTGGCCTACAGTACCAGCCGGATCTGGACGACGAGCCTCAATCGCGCTCCTCCGTGCTGCCCCACCAAACTCCGTACGTTGGCTCCGTGGTCAACCCAGATTCGAGCCACTCCTTTGTGGACGAAGAAACAAAGCGGAGGGTCTTCTGGGGGCTGTTCATCATGGATCGCTACCTTAGCTGCGGCAAATTCCGCCCGCAGATGCTGAAAGCGGAAGACATGCGGATTCAACTGCCGAGCAGCGAACGGTCGTACATGTTCAAAGAGCGAGTTCGAACCGGCCTCTTGTCTGATTCCGCAATGGAAATAGACAACAGGCAGGAAACACACACTGGCCAGACGTCGTCGCCACATCGAGGCCCGAATGGAAACTTTGCTTCGTCTGCTCATGGTAACACGCATAGAGCGGACGATGAACGTCTAGGCAGGTGGGAAACTGGCGCTGAGGAAGGTCTGGTCAGTCGCCATGTCCGGGCAGTCGAACTTTACGGCAAGATTGTACTATGGGCCTGTGGCGGCGGTCGACGGCGAGAGCGGCACGCTCCTTGGGACAGCGCTTCAACATGGAATATTTTGAACGTCGAGCTGAGCAACTTCATCGGCAGACTGCCACGAGACATGACCCTCAGCCCGGCCAACATTCACGCCCACATCATGTCGAAATCGTCGACGCCATTCCTAATGATGCACTCTGTCCTCTTGCTCGGAAGAATGATTTTGCACCGCGATTACATACCTTTTATCCCTCTTCGATGCTCACGACCCGAGGGACCTCTCGATCCACCCATGTTCCCGCCGGAGCAATACCGCGTGCCGCATGGCTTTTGGGAGTATAGTGCTGCGGAGCTTTTCAGCTCGGCAAGATCGCTGATCGACCTGATCCAAACCTGCCACGAGTGGAACGTTCTTCCGCAAACGCCTATGATCGGCTTTTCCGTCTACTTCGCGGCTCTCGTGGGCGTCTACGCAATCAACTTCCCATGGATGGATGTCAATGGATACATGTGCAAAAAGAACGCGACCGACGCACCTGGAGAGGACGACGCGGGAGCTACTGCGTCCCGCAATGCGCTCTCAGTGATAGCTTTTATGCGGCGGAGGCTGAAAATGGCTGACGGGTGGTTTAAAACCATCAATCGCGTGCACAGATACTATGTTCGGGTGAAAAAGGACTTTCTACGCAACGTTCGGGTCTTAGGCGGCCCTAGCACCGCGCCAGGGCCACTGAGCATACGGGAAGGTGGAGTTGGTGGCGGCCTAGAAGAGTTTAGGATGATTGAAGCTACGCTGCGAGAGCTTGGAACGTCAGACGATCACGACGTCGAGATGACCGACGCACACGATCCGGAGGCGAGCAAAGCCGACAGCTCGGTTGACGCTGCCAGTGTTGGCGTGAAGAGCGAGCATCAGCTCGGGTCAGACAAGCACGTCGAGAAATCATCGGTGCGTACCGATCAGTGGAACGCGATCAATGCAAGCTCTGGTCCAATTCAAGCCGGCAATGCGCAGCCTACGTCGGAAGGTAGCCACCACGGCGCTCAAAGTTCGACCACGACATCGCCAGCCACAACCACCGCTCCGTACCGACCATCGTACAATGGAAGCAGCCAGACCGCATCCGTCGTGTCTCCGGGATACAGCAAGCACCAGATACCGCCTTACCAAGCCAAACCTGCGGTCACCGGACCTGCCATCCAGGCATCTGTGACGCTACAGAATCAGATACAGGCCCCGGCCCTGCCACCTCCGCCGACGATGACGGCAGAACAGACGGATGCGTGGCTGCGAAGTCTCGACACCGCATTCGCCGGTGATGACTTGACCGCGTTCGTCGAAGGGCTGGACTTGAGGCCGTGGGCCGAGGAGGCGGGCAAATCGTTACGTTCGGGAAGCTGGCTGACCACCGTCTGGACCGGACCTGTACCAGCGTGATCGCCTGGCCGTTCTCGCCAACTTCAACCACCTGCATCTTGATCGGAGATAAGTAGAAGCCCATTGAAAAGAATTCGCCACTCATGCTCCTGAACAGCGGTGACCATACGGCAGGCCCTTCATCGGGTACCCGAGCTGGTTCTCTTGATCTCATCTACGTATCTGGGGTCCTCTACCAAGCCTCACACTCCCCCTCCCCCCAACCTTCTCCTTCTTCACAACGTGATTGTATCCTTACCCCATATCCTAAACGAAAGGTCTCGTACAGCTGTGCCTTGGGAAGCGGGCGAAGCGATCGAACAGACCGCCACGGATTTTCGCACCCTGTTCTCGCAGCGCGAACTGTACCTCCGTCCTCGAGCACAGCTCATCCGAGCTTTCAACCCTTCTGGATTTCGTGTTGAGCCTGCACGGCCAGCTCTTCTCCTGCAGACATGAAGCGGCCGCTCTCGGGGGGGGGGGGGGGGGCGGCAGTCGAAACCGATGATGGTCTACACAGTACGCTCTGTCCAGGTCCCGGCTTCGCTCGTACAATCGGGCGTAAAACCAAACGTCCGGAGAGAACGCAAAAGAGACAATGTCGTCCGACCCAAGTGACCGGTCAAGGCAAGACCCCAGTAACGCTGGGATTGTAGACAAAGCACTCTCTTCCAGACAAGCAGCTCATTTTTTTTTTTTGGAGGGAGGAGGGAGGAGGGGGAGGGGGAAGTGGGGAAAGGAGGTTTGGGGAGTGTTGTGGAAGAGAGAGGGCCAGCAATTTTTTTTTTTTGTGCGCAGCCAAACCAGAACTTTTTATTCTTTCATGACGGAATTACCGCAATGGCATCTCACCCTGCGTGAAGGAGCCTGCCCAGCGAGAGACGATCCAGAAGAGCTAATCGGTGTGCAAAAATACAAGTGACCGGAAAAAAATGGAGGGAATTGCGATTTGGGGTTTAAAAAAAAAAAAGAAAAAGAAAAAGAAAGTCGAAGCGATTCGTCTCTTGACATGATACAACGATACACAAGGGAGAAGATTTCACATTGCTTGTTTTTTTTAAAAGTTCTTCATGTACGATAGCACGCAAAATGTCATCAGTCAGATCATCATGATAGACTCATGTTCAAGAAGAAGGGAACCAGGAAACGTTTGTAGCGAACCGTCACACCTCAACTCATACCTCGCAAGCTTTTGATGACGATGGGTGCGCAGTCTACACGAGCGCGGAACAAAAAACTCGCAGCAGCCGTCAGTCTTTCTATGTTTGAAATATGAGCGCAAAGATTTTTTTTGGGTTTTAAAAAAATAAAAACGTTTCCTGAACCACTCGAAAACAAGAAAATAATTTTGGCGGCGGAAAAAGAGCCGCGTCACATGCCGATGATTAATGTTCCCGTCATGCCCCCTCCATGTGTATACGGCGCAAGAGTAAGATGTTCCTCATAAGCAATCAAAAAAGCAAAGTCCCATCACCCTCCAGCTTGGTTTTCATCCCCTCTGTAGTAGTTGCTGTAGTAATACTAGCTATTGATCAGAACGGACTGGGTGGTGAATAATGTGTTTTTGTTTTTACAAATGCAAATATGCGCGTGCATGAAAAATAGGAGAGCAGACCCGAACGTGAATTCAGCCGAACGAACCACGTTCGAAATGACAGACAAAATGTAAATGTCGAATATGGTGTGAGAACGGTGGCCCCCTTCCCCAACCGCTATGCAAGAATCGAAATAGTGCCCAGCCACACGACGAGTTTCAGACTGTGTGGGAATCGCAACTGATTACGCAAACGCAGAAACACGTGGCAGTCAAATAACTTTTTTTTTTGGACCGGATGTTGGACCACGGACCTCCTGTATCCTAGCATGAGAGCAGAGGCAATGGGGAGAGCTGGATGTACTGGCGGCCGTAAACGAGTTTGGTTGCACAAACATTGTGTGAGGGATAAATCTAGGTGTATAGCGCCGAGGAATACGAGACATCTACGGGCTGGCAGGACGGCAGGAGTAAAAATTTGCCTTTCGCAAGTGCCCAAGCTGGCCTGTCAAACCAATTGTAGACGCTGGAGATGCGGCCGAGAGGGTTTGAATAAATTGCCAACGAAGATGAACATGACGAAGTCGTCGTTGTCAGCCAACAATCTGATTCACGCGAGAAGCGCCTGTAGCAATCTTCTCCGTCTGGTAAGCCCGATAAAGTGACACGGCAGGCGAGGGTCGTGAACCAGACCAAATAACCCCAGAGAGCGAGGTTATTACCGGTCCAGTTCCTTCTCCAGCGCCTCGTCCAGGAAATCCTTTATCCTCTTCCTGTTTTTCATGTTGAGTGCGCCGTCGCGCCACGCGGCACGCAATTGCTTAAAAGCTGGACGGTCGCTTCCAGGTTGCTCACTCCGCACCAGACTTACGTAGTCCTGAGCCACACTGCGACGAATAGGGACATCAGCGTATGCCAGCGCCTTTCCATAGTACCTCAAGAGACTGTTCAGACCTGCAAACTCGTTACGCGTGGAGGCGTCCTCCATGGCAAAGCTGCGGAACTCCATGTACATGCGTGCGTTGAAGTGGCGAACTAAGAAGTGCTCCCAGAACTGATACATGTTCATCATGTCTTGCGGACAAGGATGAAAGTTGCGCTGCTGGATGGCGCGATCGCGAGCCGCAAGATACAGCTCAGAGGTCACGTCGGCGGGCAGATTGTAAGAGGGCGAGTCTTTGTCTTTGATGTAATAGACGCCCGTCGAACCCTCCGGTTGTGCCTCCCCGTTCCGTGAACCGCTGCGGGAACCCGCGAGCCTGCCACCCACACTGTTACCGCCACTGCTGGTGAGAAAGCGGTTAAAACGTTCCGAGGTGGTGGGCGAAGTTGCCCTATCAGATCTGCCCATAGCAAAAAGTTAACACATGCCAGAGCATCGCCTAAGGAGCGAAGTACCTACTCATCTGGAGTCGCTGAGGAGTTTGGACCAGACGGATGTCGTTGGCCATTGACGCCTTCCACGAGCCCGTTTGACTGCGCTCGCTGAGATGTGCTGCTTGTGGTGCCAGCCGTCTCGCCCGGCAAATCGCGAAGAACCACTCGCAGCACCTCAACCTCGCTATCCGTGAACGAATCCGGCTCCGTCTCTTCGACAGCATTGCTAAAAAGCGGCGGCTGAGCTGAGGGGCTGCCAAACGGCCCAGCGGACGCCTGCGGCACGCTTACGGCGCCGGGTGCCATGGCAGTGGCTGAAGCCTGGAACTGGCTGATGGAGGGCTGTGCATCCGAGCTTGTACTTGGACCGTAAGCGTTGTACGGTGCGGCAAAGCTGTTGAGAGATTGAAACGGCTGGGCGCCGAGTACGGGTCCCGCAGATTGCGGAATTGGCAGTGGTGAATGGCGAGCAAAGTGCACGTGTTCTGGCAGCTGGACGTTTGGACGTGGTGGAGGATGGTGAGACTCCGGTCCGTCGTGCTGTGCTGAAGGATCTCGCTCTTCCTTTTCCAACACCCATCGCTCCCAACCTTTGGCGGCACGTAGCCTGTCGGTCCCATCGGAGCCGACACGATGCTCAATGTTGGGTGATTGTTGGCAGACGTACTTGATGAGCTCCAGATCCTGCGTCATCATCTTCAATCGCTTGAAGTCCGCGATGAACGTGAGGAGCACAAAGCCCTGGGAGTCCATGTGCTTTCTGAGATAGGTGTCCTTCAAAAGATTGTCAATGGAGAAGTAGTATTCCATCTGCCGCGTGACGGCAGCAAGCAGGTCTGAGGTGGGGTCGCTCTGGTATGGCACAGCGGTTGCGGGCATGTAGAAGTCAGAGGGAAACATGCCATTGGCTTGCACGCCAGTGTTGAGCTGAAGCGACTGAACAGGGAAGCCGTTGAGCGCCCGTCCGTAAGAGGCGTCCGGAATGGACGACGCTCGACCCGTGTAGTTTCTACCATATCTCTGCACGTTTTGCGGTGCTTGACCGAAGAAGGGATCGTGGCCAAATCCGGTAGGGGACTTCGGGATGGCATTGTAGCCTTGCATGTTGAAGGCGCCTTGGCCGTTCACAAAGGAGTGCGCATTAGGGTGGAAGGTATGACCGTTACCACGACCGCCACGATGGCCACCTCCGCGTCCGCGTTCACCACGACCACGGCCCGAAAAAGTCGAGTAAGTCCCACTACCTTTTCTCTCATGGTGACGGGAAGCGAAGTCGGCCACCACGCTGTTCTTTCTCTCGCTGGTGGCGGGGCTGACGTCCTTCTTTTGGTTCTCAGCTTGGGTGGATGACGTCGTGGCCTGAGCTGGGGTCGCGTCAGTGGCCGTGGCCTTGTTGTCCTTTGCGGCATTGACGGAGGCTGCGGTGGCCGCCGTGTTGCCGTTGGACGTGGTAGCATTGTCCTTGGAAACGTTGTCCTCAGCACTCTTCTTGTCTCCGTTGACGACGGCCTCCTTGCGCACAGGCTTCGTCCGCTGCACGTTCGATGCCGACTCCACGTGGTCCCTTGGCTTGAACTTCGGCTCGTCCGACTGCTGCTTGGCAGGATGGTCACGCGTCACGCTTTCCTGGCGAGACTGCCGCCTCCCCGGGGCGTCATCATTAGATGCGCGCTTGGCCCGGCCTGGCGAGGAGCTGCGGGTAGCTTCTGAACGTTCACGGCGTGTTGGCTCTCCAGCCTGCGTCCCGGACTTGGCCTCGTTGCCTCGGTCGTTCTGGCTGGAAGCGGGCGTCCGCGTCCTTCCGTCATGGCCACCGCGACCTCCGCCTTTCCCGCCCCGACGTGCGGAGCCTGGCAGTGCGGTTTGGAACACCACCGTCGGCGTGAATTCCAGCTTGTTCCAGGCTTGCTTCCCTCTGGACTCATGGGTCGTGTGGGTGTCTGTCTCGGACCTCTCTTGCGAATGCTTGCCCTTTGGTTCTTCCTGCTTCGATGTGTCCGGCGTTGGCCACGCCTTGTCGTCGACGACAGTGTGGGCAACTTTCGAAGCCTGCTCGCTCCTCTCGACGTGTCGTTCAGTCTGCTGCGTGCTCTTTGTCTTTGACTCCGCATCTTCAGTCAACGCGGGAGGTTTTCCCACTGCCGTGCTGTCCTTCGACTGAGCAGACGTCTGCGCGAGGGAGGTCAAAGCCGCCGGAGAGGCAGACTTTGTAGCATCGACGCCGCTCGATTTGGCCGCACTTGTAGCAGACGGAGTGGGATTTGTCAGGGCTACAGGCTTCGGTATGGGGGCGACGGCGGGTTTAGCCTGCTGTGCTCGCGCCAGCCAAGGGTTCACTGTCGGTGCTGGTGCGTCAACCAGTTTGATCGGAGCCGACCACGCGGGCTTCGACGCCTTTTCATCGACTACGTCGACCTTCTCTTTCTTGTCCCCGCGTTTGGCGGTCTTTTTCCGACTCTTTGAGGACGACCGATCCGTCGAGCTTCGATGCCTGCCAGCGTCGGACCTGGCGTCGACGGCCGTCTTGAGCTTTGCGTCCCAGGCGGATTCCGGGAGTTCTGACACGGGCGATGCACCGTCATCTCTCGCCAAGGTCGACGTCGACGAGCCACCAAAATCGACCGAAGCAGGGCTAGCAACTCCGTTCGTCTGAGCGGCGGGTGTTGCAGCGTGAGACTTGTTGTTTGATGCCGGCTGATTCTCCACCGCCGTCGACGCTGTGCTGTGCGAGGTTCGGGTATCGTCGTCGTCGGCATCGGCCCATCGAGCGCCGTGAAGCTCAGGCTTGAGCGTCGGGGCACCGGTCTGGTCTCTGGCCGGCGTCACGGCACCCGACGAAGCCTTGCTGGGCTGGGCGGAGGTCGAATGCGAGGCTCCACGCGCGGCTTGTGCGTACGATGCAGGCTTGATAGCCTCCACGTGCGACGAGGACATGGTTGCGAATGTTGTGCAAGCCTAGTGATAGGCGAGGCAGAGTTTTTGAGCACTCCCGAGGCACGCTTGGTCCGGCGGAAGGACACTAGAATCGGGGACAAGCCGTCCGGCTTCCCGAAGCAAGAGTGGAAGCGCTCAGCACACAGAGTGGAGCGCGTGCGTCCGGAGAGGTGTTGTGTACGCCCTCTCCGCACCACCTCTTGCCGTCGCCACGCGACAGTGGCTTGCCGTGCGGAGACCCAAGCTCTCTACTGAGACAGGCGAGGAGCCGATCGGCAACGATGAATGGAAAGCTCGCAAGTGCACGTGCGTGCACAATGTGCAATGAAAGAATTGGCGACGAAGTTTGCCGCACGTCTCTTGCTGCGTCGGGGGAATGACGAAGATACGATGCCGGTTGAGGCGTGGTGCCGCCCGACTGTGGTTAAAGATGACGGTGAGGGGAGGGGAAAGGATTTCGTGATGAAATGCCCTTCTGTACTAATCAGCTTAAAGCCACAGTTCTGAACCGGAGAAGGATAGTTGAGCGGTGGATGGGGTTGGGCAGAGAAAGACGATGGGCATGGAGAAGCTGGCACACGGCGTGGAGCAGCACGAACAGCGGCGGAGAGGCGTGGAGAAGACGAGGAGGGAAGCGGCGAAGGTGGGAAAGAAGGAGGAGAAGGGGAAGCAGATGAAGTAGACGGAAGGAGATGCTACCGGTGGTTGGAGGGGGGGGGGTTGAAGGGCGGGTGTTGTGTAGTTGTGGAGAGATGATAGCAGGAAGCAGGTCGAGGTGGTTTTTTTTTTTCGCCGGCAGCGGTTTCCGTGACGCATCAAGGCAGGCGTAATTGTGGTTGGAACGGGAGCTGTGTGTGCGCACCGGGGCGAAAACCGGACAGAACACAAGAAACCAAAGGGAGGGTCAGAACAAGAGCGAGAAATCACTCACCTTGCGGGTGCTTCTGGAGACGGGGCAGAAATGAATGGAAAGGAGGCAAGAATATGGAGGATGAAGGGAGGAGGAAATTGAGGGTGGAGTGGTGAAGGGATGTGAAGGTACGGATGGTAGAGGCGGCAGCAGTGGGCAGGTAGCAGGACGGAGTCGTGGGCACTGGGCGGAGGACAGCGGGCAGCGGGCAGTGGGCAATGGGCAGTGGGCAGTGGGCAGTGGGCAGTGGGCAGTCGGCAGTCGGTACGGGCAGCGGGCGGTGGGCGACGGGCACAGGGCACAGGGCCGAGGACAGTGGGTGGTGGGCCGTACTGCCAGTCACTCAAGCAGCCCACGTCTCGGTGGTGCGGTCGGTAAATTTGGCGACCTTTGGGGGGGGGGGGGCGTCTGGCGCTTTTCACCTTTTGGCCTTTGTGCCCTCCGCCGTGCACTCGCTCGCAGCCGACATTGCCCGCTCCTTGCTGTGTCTGTCTGGTTCTATGCCAATGCTCACGTATATGTATATTCACATATATGTGTATATGTATATATAGATAGATATATGTCCGAACGGAGACCGTATCTGTCTGCCTCTCTACATGTTCACCCATGCACGCTCGCTCTCGCTCTCGCCCTCGCCCTCTCTTGCTCCGTCCTTTCAACCTGCGTCTCAGTCGCCGTGCACGTGCACGTGCACGCATTTCTCACACTCGAATGCCAAGCCGCACACTTTCCTGCGCAAAACTAGAGCTGGGACGAAAGCACATCATGACTCTTGGATCCTTGACGGGCAGTGACCGTTTGGGGAGAGCCGGGCGCGTGGAGGACGCTGCCTCCTTCGAGCAACGGACAGAGGGTGTGGTGGGCATGTTTGGCAAGGCCACTGTCTTTGTCTGCTACGCAGGACAAACGCTAGTGCGCACCAAGAGAACAGAACTCATGCCCAACCAACACCAGTTTGTCCGCGGCACAGAGAGTGGAAAGGCAGGCCTGCGAACGAGATGCACTAGCACTCTGTAATGGAGCGCATGCCCTCTCCAAATTTCCTTCTGACACCCTGTGCGTCGAACACAAAGCCCGCACCCTTCAAAAACCAAAACCAAAAAAAAAAAAAAAAAGATCGCGCGTGCTCGGCAAGAGTGGGGAACGCGAAAAAGAAAAACCAAGGAAGACGGACGGCGGGTAAGGTTAAGTTCGGTCCAGTCAGGTCAGATCAGGTCACTGTCAGGCAAACGAGCCACAGCACATTGCTCGAAACAGGCGTGTGCAAGGTTGGAATCGGAGACCACGGCAGCAGGCGACAGAGTCAAGCAGGCCTTGCACACCAGAAGGATCGAAAAGGAGATCGGGGACGGGGCAGATGCAAGTCTACATTGCGCTCCATGGGCCAGAGCTTGCGCCATATAGGGCGGCAAGGAAGGAAGACCAGCAGGCAGGAAATGTACGGAGAAGAAACGCGTCTTCACATACGTACCAGGTATACACACGCATCTACCTTCTCTCCCTCTCGCTCTCTCTCTCGCTCTCTCCAGCGCCCTGCTTCTTCTTCCCGGCCCACGCATCTATCCGTCTGCTCTATTGCTCGGCTTTTCTCTCCTGTTGACACTTGTCGCTCTCTTCGGCTGGCCCGTCAGTCCTCGCCTTCTCGCGGCCCCGTTTGCTCTGCACAGGGCGTCGCAGCGCAACAGGCGCACCCACGACGTGCCTCATGCCAAGCCGGCGATCAAAAAATCCCATCGACGCGCCGGCTTCTGCTCGGTTCAACGGCGGAGATTTGATCGGCGCACATTCGCGTCTGCGCGCGACCTGTGTATCCCCCCTCGTGTCGCCGTGGACCGCAGCATCCGTGTAGCGCGTGTTTTGTGTGCACGTTTTGCGTCCGCACGTCCAGCTCCGTCCTCTGCTTCATCCTGTGTGTGAGCGCTCCTTATGTTTTGCATTTGCCTTTGCTCCTGTCCAAGAGTCCTGCCGGCACCCTCCCTCATCGTCGCCGTGCTTGTGACGGACAACCGCCCTTCAAACAAAGGCCGAACATCAAGCATGAACAATGGAAACCATCGCAGAAACGAAGCCGATCATCCGGATGCTAACCCTCGCAGCATTTGCCTCGGCGCCCTCGTCAGAGTTCGGGCAACGACAGAGAATCCGTCCTGTGCTGCGCTGCACGTTGGCCCGCTCTCCCTCCCTCCCCTCTGTTCCGCCGTGCACTCTGTCGATGCGTTGCGGCCGTCAAGCTCGTGTGCCCGCACGACGGACACACCATCCACCCTCCGATTGCCGCTGCTGCTGCTGAGCTACCGCGCTCTCCATCGACTTGGTTTCTCGTGCGCGCTCTCTTGTGTGTCGCCCGTCCAAGGCTGCTGATCCATCGCCCTTTTCACACCGGTGCGCTGCACGTGCATCTACAACACACACACACAGCCGCACCACCCTCCTCCCTAAGTTATCCCTGCTCCATCTTTCTTTGCCGTCAAGCCCCAGAAGCAAACATGAAAACCCTCCCCTGCGACCTCTCCCACCCGTCTGCATCTTGCACACGCCTTGCACGCTCTGACTTTCTCCATCTCTCTAGCCTGGCTTTTGTGCTTCTTCTTTCTCGCGCCGCTCTCTCACCTTCTTGTTCACATCTGGCTGGTTGTCCGGTGGCTGCCGCGTAGCAGAACACGGAGGTGCCCTATCAGCGCCAGTCCCACAGGACGTACCGGTCACCCAAAAAAAATCCGGCGCGTCGGAGCCGTCGTTTTTCGTGCCAAAAAAAAATTGGGACTCTTGCTGGCCGCCGTCAAAATAAGTATGCATGGCCTAAGCGAAGTCGCGAGACTGGCTTCAGTCATTTTACGTCATAAAACAGAATGCAGGACAGCTTTTTAAGATCAAAACGAAAAAAAAAAAAGTAAAGAATGGGAAAGGCAAAGGATGGTAAGGTAAAATGGTCTGTACCATGCCGCGTCCCATTGTTCTCCTTGCCAAAAAGTTACTCGTACTTGCTCGTGTCTTCTTCGTTGACGATCACACGTCTCCCTGTCGACCGAGCCTTTGCTCGTGCATCCATAAGACAGCCTAAGCCTTTGCCCGTTGCTCTGGAGATCGACACGAAGCGCAGCTCATCACCGTTTTTTCCAAGCCCAGTCCATCCGCAATCGCGATGGACGCCACGGTGCAACTGGACGCACACGTGCGTTAACCTTTTAAGTTCAGCCTCGTCGCCTTCTCGTCCGCAACGATGACTAAAAAAGTTAAGGGAGTCGTGCGACACGTCTCACGTGACGGCGTCTCCAGCTTCCCATCACCGCCGGCATGGCACTGTCGAGCTGTGCATTAGATATGATTGCTGTCTAGCTTCCGGATCGATGGCCAGCCCTTGAGTTCCTGACTTTGCATGTATGCCCCAGCCCGGCTGTCGCCCTCGGGTCAAGAAAACTCACAAGTCACTCCTCACTTCCACAGCCACTTTCTGCAATTTTTCGCACCGCACAAACACGGTATGCTGTCTTCTTCGGCTCCGCTCTCAGACCCCTCGCCTGTCTCGTTAGCGCTGCCAGCCTCATCCGTCGTGCCGTCGTCGTCTCGGTAGTCAAACGTCAGCTCCTCCCCCGCCGCAATATCCCTCAGAGCGAAGAAGGCGATTTCGTACAGAAACGTATTGTTCTTGTCCCTGCTGACCACGTACACCACGCAGTTGGGCTCACACGAGTGGTTGATGAAGCGCGTGGGGCCTCCGTAGAACTCGCCGTCAATCTCATACCGGTGGTCGCCTTCGCGCATGAACTTGTCGAGCGAGAACAGGTACGAATCCTTGGACTTGCCACCTCGCACCGCCCGTCGGTCGGCTTCGTCCCGTGTGATCACCTCGCCGCGGTACGTGTCAATAAATTGGCCTTGTCTGAGATTTTCGGTGGCTCGCAATCCTGTGCTAGGCGGTCAGCATGTGTTTATCTTGTAGCCCAAGCCGTGAGAGTGAAGAAGGGAGACGAAGTGAGCGAAGAGAAAAGGTTTTTTTTTTTTGGGTGGGGGAAAAGAAGCTACAGACCCCATCCTCTGTGTTTGGTCTTGAAGATCTCGAGGCCAACCGTCCTGCCCTTCTGTACAACGCGGCTCTTGCATCCAGGCCCACAAGCGCAATTGTCGTTGCACTCGTAGATCGGCCACCGATGGCCCAGGTAACTCGAGACGAGCAAACCCGACTTGGCCGAGTACGGAAAGCGCTTGGGCAGCCCCATCAGCGAGATCATTGCGCCATCCTCGTAGTCCCGCAGCATCTGTCTCTCATGCACGTCCAACCTGGCGTCATTGATCCTGGCGTACTCGAGGCATTCGCACGAGCGTGTGTACTCGCATCCGCAATTAGCGCCCATGTTGGGCTTGCATGTCGGGCCGAACCGTGAAGGTACGAGACCACATCCTTGCATCATGCTCGGATCCGGTGGCTCAACGCCCTCGCGGTAGAGATATCCGTCAATGAATGTGAAGGACAGCGGAGGGGTCGAGGCGTCGCGCGTATTAACAAGCCTGATGGCCTTGCCTGGGAGAGACTGCAGGCTGCGCGTAAACTGAGATCGTATCTTGCTAGCGGCCACATTATATCTCGAGCCCATGGAACGTTGCCGCATCGACGCCGTCGGAAAGTCGGACGTGTCGACCCTCAGCCTCGTCATCTGCCGTACATGTGAGCAACTAGTCCTAAAACGGCAATATCAAAGAAAGAATTCAAGGGGGGAGAATCTCTTCTTTCACGGCAGAGCTGTGGCTCTTTTGCCGATGGACAACCGCGAAAAGCATTTCCCACGTACTGGTTCCATTTTTATAACACCGTCCGCGACATAGATCTCACAATTGTACGTGTCGTGGTTGTCCCTTGCGTCAGACGACCCGTCTAGCTCCCCGCCGGTTGCTAACGTGCGGCTGTGTTCAAAGGGCGACAAGCGCTGTGTGTGTTGGCAGTTTTGCGCCTTTCTCTTTGATCGCTGATCCCTGGTCCTGTTAGGCGCATTCGTCTGGGGACTGCATTCAAATGATGGATAAAGACCTGCCTAGCCAAGACGTCCGCTCGAAGGCTCTCGAGGTACAGCTGCACGTGCGCTAGACAGGAGCGACAAGAGCTGTTATCCAGTCCGTCGGACCCTGAAAGTTCGTGTATCGGATGCCAGGAACATGGTGCGAGCCTTGGATCACCCTCCCACTTCCATCGTACCAGGTACTCTTCCGTCTGCGTCGTGATTAATACGGGGGTTTAAACTGAATGAAATCAGTCCTCTTGAGGCATTAAAACTACCTTTCCTTGGATTCGATGCGCAATGATTGATTGAACCTATATTCCGAATGAACATTCAACCCCAAACAAAAGATGGTGAAAACCTACGTCTTCCGGATTAATGCATGCATCGCCAGTTCGCATGTTGAAACCTGATGTCAGCGATTGATTCTTCTGCCACCATAAGCATATTTTCAGGCTATGAACCCTAATGAAAGTCACTTTGCTTTCTTTTATTTTCAAAAGAAAGCGGACCTTCTAAGAAGGTGTGACTAGTTTTAATCTTTTCGATATTACAAGCATGATTTGTTATAAAAATTACTTTCAATTGACTAGCTAAATTTGGCTAACTACGCACAGTCTTGGCACTTCATGAGCTTTGACAGCTTTCAGATATGATAATATAAAAGAATATTTTTAAGAGAAATTTTATCAAAGCATATATAATCTAAGGAGACATTCAAGAGAAACCACTATGCATGACAACTGTGATAACCTGGCTCTCACTAGGCCACCTGCTCACTAGGCCGCATTCCAGCTGTGATACTCTTGTAGGCGACCCGCTTCGAGGTTCGTGCTGGTTTATCGATAAGAATCCCTAAAAAGTTTTGTGCAGCGCGAACATAATCAGGTCAAGTTCTGCTCTTTGGCCTATTAGAGAACAATGGCAGCCGCATCACCCGCTCCAAGTTTCATGAAGCAGTTGGCAGCAAATGGTATGGCTTTCATGCCATCAACCCTCTTTGGAAAAAGGCAGGACTGACTAATCGTGCTAGAAAAATCTGTGCGAGACCGAGCCGTGGACAGCCTCAGAATCTACCTGCGGTCAAGGAAAGAGTTTTCTGAGATTGAGCTGCTGAAGCTATGGAAGGGACTCTTCTATTGCATGTGGATGAGCGACAAGCCACGGAATCAGCAACAGCTTGCTCGCGATCTGGCAGACTTGGTGGATGTTGTTCCGCGTGAAACCGTTGTCCCTTTCTTGGACGCCTTTTGGAAGACAATGGCACGAGAGTGGAATGGTATCAGCTCGTTGAGGTATCCTACCATATTTTTCTATCGGTTTTTAGAAAGGTTTTTAGCCCGCTGACGAAAGAAACAGGATGGACAAATATCTGTACCTTGTCAGGCAGTACCTATACGTCTCGATCCGTTACCTGGCAAAGGCCGGTTGGAAGGACAGCGACATGATCGATCGATTTATGAAAATCTTGACGGACACGCCGCTGAATGCAAGAGAAGCAAGGATACCAAACGGAATGCGATATCACGTACTCGATGTCTACCTTGACGAAGTGGAAAAAGTAGATAACGAATATGACGCGAAAACTCCTTTCAACCGATTACTTGCACCTGTGGTCCTTATACAGAAGGAAAGTCCTACACGGACCGTAAGGGAACGAGCAAAGGAACAGCTTGATGACGAGAGAGTGCGAACGTGGCTAGGCCAGGGCGAGAAGCACGCGGGCGAGGTGAAGAAAGATGAAGACAAGCCGCAGGGAGAACAGAAGGAGGACGCGTGCCTTGGTGAGGGTGAAGATTGGGGTGGATTTGAGGATTGAGCTGATTTTGGCTTTGAATGATTTTCGTTATCCTGTACATTGTGATACCCAAGGCATAGCGTCGTGGTGAGCGTTCGTACCCCAAAAGATTATTATGGCCAAGGAGGATCTTCTAGCCGACGGAAACAGGCAACTAGTTTCAAGCCCTTGTTCCTCTCGACCTTTTTTCCCTCTTCAGTCTCTGAGCGCATGATAGCTACGCATTCGTCCTTTTCGATCTCTTCCTCGCTTAGCCTCTCAAATAGCGCACAATCATTTAAGTGCTTAGCCATCCACTCGTGCAGGTCCTTGACGTCAGTGATCGTGTAGATAATGCCACCCGCTCTCATCACGTACGCATACTCTGCCGCGAGCGTTGCTGAGACGATCCGGGCCTTGTGTTTGCGTGCCTTGAAGTGCGGGTCCGGAAAGCACAAAAATATCTTTGTCAGCTGGCCTTTACGGAAGAAGTTTGGCATAAACTTCATCGTGTTGGCCCGAAGGCATGCTACGTTCTGGTACGTGCTCGGGTCCTGGTGTCTCAGTGCTTTGATCTTTTCTTGCACGAACTCGGTCACCGCAGTTCTTATCTCCATCCCTTTTACCTCGTGAGCGTAAGTAACAGATGATGTGACATGCCGATTGCTCACCAAGAATGAGGGACTCCGGAAAACGTGGTGAAAGTGCGAAGAGTAAACCTCCGAACCCACAACCAATGTCGGCGAACTCAACGCTCTTGCTTTGACCTGCATATGCCGGATAATACTCCGACCAGTCCATAGCATCCGGGCAGTCCGGACTAAGACAAGTTATAAGAATGCGCACGTGCATGGAAGTGTAGCGTACATACTAGGTCAAGCGATGGTCGGAGAAGGGGTTGGCATGGGCACGCTGCCGGTAATGTCTCTTCTGCGGAATTGATGCATTTTCAGAGTTTTCTCTCCTCGCCCTTGCTTTTTCTGCGGCTCGTTTGCCTTTTGTTGCCGGTGACGTGGATGCCATGTTGTGGTCGCGCGGAGGAAAAAAAGTGCCGCAGGACGTCGACAGGACCGAAGTTAGTGGCGTGCGACAAGTAGCCACGACGAGTTGTTGCTCAAAATTCCTGTACTGCAAACCTAACACATGAGACGAAGGAAAATCTTCTCGTGAGCCAAACAGACACGCAATTACGGGTATTTTGTTTGAATAAGGGTTCAAAAATGGAGGAATACAATTCAGTTTGCTTCTATAAGTCGTGGATTGTCCAGATCTAACTTCAAGCACTAACTGCTGCTGCCAGAAACACAGCAACTCCAGTTCGAAACCAAACGAAAGAAATATTACAAGTGCTTTGTCTCGCTGCCTCCTTAAAACCCCAATATTGAGGCTTCCCGATACTTTCGTCGGGCGCTGGTAGCTTAGTTTTAAACTTGCTCTCCAAATGTCGGCGTTGACGATATCGTACAAATAGTCAATATCATCGCTCCCTTGCATTAGTAAAGTAGTCGGGATGAATAATCTTGCCAAGTCCAATGCCCGGCCAAATGCAAGCAACCAAATCATCATCACAGAATGTTCAGGTTCTGTTTTGACGGAGACATCGACCAGTTCCCAAAGAGATGACGACTCCATGTAACTTGGGAGCTTTGCATCACCTCTGTTCACTACGGACGCCCCACTTGCATGCGCTCCATGCGTTGGCGTTCACTGACAAAAGCGTCTCTAGTGCTCTGCAATAGCTCATATAACGCCCTGTTTGCTTTTGCTTGATTCTGCATCTGTTGATACTGCTCCGTCCAGAAGTCAGCGAGGATGAGCAAGTCCTCCCAAGCACCATCGAAACCGCGACTCCACAACCAGACCATGACTGCGATCGATCCCAAGGAGACTGCAAATTTGAAGAAGAACCTGATCCAAAACATAACCCCTCGATATGCCATCCGTATGGCCTGGAGAGAGATGAGTATAATGAAACAAGTTATTGCGAGTCTGGTGAGCCAGTTTTCATCCGCCTTTGCTTTATCTGCAACGTTGGCGATGAATTTGATGGCTTTTACGCCGTACACAAAAATGAAGAAGAGCGCAGACTGGATAATTTCGGAGACTAGCTCCAGTGCTGTCCGGATTTGATCGTCCATGTTAGTATTTTCTGGTGGATAAGAGTTCGTGTTGGATTGACCGGTAATAAGCATAAGACCTTTTCTAAGGAGTGTTTCGATGTGTTATTTCCTGATTGTTGTTAGAACGACGGTTATAATGAAAGGGCCAAGGATAAATTGGATGTATTTCACATCCCTACAGCAGGTCAAGCAGCTGCAAGTTGGAAAAGTGAATGTATTTCTCGATGAGTTTCCCTAAGCCAGCATTATGGCAATGCTTGGTCTATGGCTAGCAGCTATAGCCCTCCACGGTCGGAAGAAATGGTGCAGCTCATACCTTAGAACATATGAAGTCATTAGTAGTGCAAACAAGCGTCAGTGTTTTTGAAGTGAATGAAAGCGGGCACGCTCTACTGTATAAACAGAATTGGGATCTACAGGGAATATTGTTTCAATTTTCAGGGGCTGACCTCGATCGAAGGAGACAATCTCTATGTCTTTTCTTGATGCCCTCCGATGCAGACTCAAGCACCATATAGGAAGAAATTGACTGCGCACGGGCCACGACACTAAAACGGACATCAAAATAACGCGGTCCTTAAGGGCATATATGTTAGGAATACCTTCCCAGTACCGACTAGCTTTACTAATATGAACCACTTCGGAAGGGATGAGCTTCCTAAAGTAAAGGAATAATATATAACTAATTTATTATAAAAGGAAATATAATAAGATAGTATAAAGGTTTTAGGCTGACCACCACTTCAGGGGTATTACGAGGTAACATGTAAGGGGTGAATGTAAGCGTGATATCAGGATGGGGAGCAATGAGTATGGATTGGTATCAAAACTGACGACTGAGGAGTAAAACTAAGGTGGACACTGTGCGTAGCTTAAATACTGCTTCCCCCTGGAGCACGTGACCCGCGGCCTGAGCGCAGCCGTACCGTGCGTATGTTCCTACTCCGTTCCTCACATAACACGTGTCACGGAACCACTAGAAGTGATCTACTTAAGTTATCATATAAGGTAAACTGATGAGGCTATTAACTATCTATTCAGTTATGCTATACTAAAGTATTATATAATAATCAAGATATTGCATAAAGAAGGGAAGGCCTGAAAATAGTTCTTATTAAAAATATAAAGGGGGCCTTATCATATCTTTCCTAATTAGGATTTAGGTGCGCGCGCGGTAAAATCAAATTAGAAAGTTAGTTTAGTTTAGGAATTTAATTAACTAATATTAGGTAATATTAGATTATATTAGATTATATTAGATTATATTAGATTATATTAGATTATATTAATTAATATTAATACTATTTTAATTAGATAAGTAATAGGATAGTATTAATTATATATTATAAAGGTAATTTTATAATAGTACCCCCCTCCTAGCTAGTAAAGCCTCTAGAGAGGGGCCTGGAGAGGGAGTTCCGGGAGTTTAAGCTCAGGTGTTTGGGTCCAGATTATCAGATACTCTGGTTTAGGTGCTTAGGCCTGATTATTTAAATTCAGGCACTTAGGTTCAGTTACTTAGATTTAGATATTCAGGCTTAATTATTTAGATTTAGGTACTTAGGTTTAGTTATTTAGGTTTAGGTATTTAGGCTTAGTTATTTAAGTTTAGGTTAGACTATTATAGTCTTAAAACTTTGTTACGAGGTAACATGGTGATCACGTGAAGGGAGAGCGATCATGTTGATCATTCATGATCGAGGTGATCAGTCTGCATAAGCGAAAGGTTGTGATTCGCTCAGAAGGATTGAACGAATCAGGAATGCAGTTAGTGATCAGTCTGATCATTCATGATCAGAATGATCGCTGAGAATCAGGCAACAAGGACACTGGAACAAAGGTCTATATAAACATCCTGTCCCTACTGGCATTACACCTCTTTGTGATTCAACTGTCTAGTTTACCTAGTAGTTAGTTTGAATACATTCTCATACTCTTGAAGCTCAGACTATTCTAAGTCATAAACATAACTATCTTATTGTATTCCTTCCACAATAAGCTCTTGTTATACATTGTTCCTCTGCTCTAGGAAGCTAAACCCTTCCGAAGTGGCTTACATTAGTGAAGCTAGTCGGTATCAGGAAAGTATTCCTAACAAACTTATATTATAATTATTTAATATAGGATATATTTTATACTTTATATTTAGTAAGAGCTACTATTTTAAATAGAGTATTTTTAAATTCCTAAGTATTATTATCTAAATTATTATATCTATACTATTTAATTAGGAACTATAATTAACAGTAGTAGATTTATATATCTAAAATCTATTTAACCAGGTATTTATCTTCTCTATTAATCTTAATTAGGGGTGGCGGCTCCTACTGCTGGCTAGGCAGTAGTTTATAACTAATTAATAGTATTAAGTTTAATATATTAATTATAGGCTATATATATATTAAGCTAAATAGCTTTAACTTATATATATAGGGTAATACTTTTTTTTAATCTTATATAGGCCTGTATTCTTCTAGTCCAGTTTCTTAGTTAGTGTTAGGAATACTTTCCTGATACCGACT
>NW_015622198.1:4528-81855 GCF_000836295.1 Verruconis gallopava | reverse complement strand
GCCGGGAGTACACTCTACGGAGGCGCTTCATTTCCGCAAGTGTTTCTCGGCACGTGTCGTCCCACCATCCCTTCATCTTAGGGCTGGGCCCCCTCAGAGGTAGGACCTTTTCTGTCGCTGTATGGATTGCGGAGACGACATACTGGACATACTCGTCAAGGGCTTTCTTCGTGTCTGGCCTGCGTTGTGGCTTGAGGACCTCTTTTAGGGCCTCGCAGAACTTTTCTTCATCTAGGTGTTTCCACGGGCGTTTGGGTTTGGGTTCTATCGTCCGTACCCTTGTATCTAGCGTGATGCCGATCGGTAGGTGGTCAGAGTCATGGTTAATATCCTCATCTACTCCGCAGCGGACTATCCGGTCGACCAGACCTAGCGTCATCCAACAGAGATCTATAGTTGTCTGACCAAGGCCGTTGTTAAATGTGATTGTGCCTGGCTTCAGCATATTTATCATATTGAAGTCGTCCATAATCTCGATGAGTTCCTCTGATTGTGGCTCTTCCCTGACGACTTCTGGGCCCCCCCATAATTGGTGGTGTAGGTTGAAATCGCCGAGCGCTATCTGCTCTTTCGTGGCATGTTTCCCTAGCTGGGTTCGTAAGACTGGGAGAGTGGCCGCCTGGTCTTCGCCTTGGCCTGGGTTGTATATATTATGTAGTATCAGTTCGTTCTCTGCCTCCCCTCCGCCTGTGAGGATCCGCAGCGTGCATAGGTCTCGCGTGCATTGCTCGATTTGCCAGCAGGAGTGGTCTAGGCGCCTGTTGATGAAGAAGCATACCCGCGCCGGGCATTCCTTCGTGCCATCCGTCGGATAGCAAAGGTGGAAGATGTCCTTTGCTGGGTGGTGTGTCGTGTCTTCGAATGGATTGCGCCAGGGTTCTTGAATGGCTATTATGTCATAGGTCGCTATGTTTGGGTCTCGTAGTAGCGTCGCCATGACCTGGTTCTTTGATTTGCGGACGTTATACTGCAGTATCTTCAGTTGGTCTTGTTCTGTCATTGATCGCTGTCGCTGTCGAGGTCCATATTTTGGGTGCTGCGGCGTGTTGTGGTGTCTAGGTCTATCATCTCCAGCGCTTTCCTGCTAGGCTTTGGTGGCCTCTGCGGTCGCTGATTTGACTCCTCGTTTTCTTTTCCCTCCGGCGCCGCCCTCTTCTGGCCTCTGGCGGAGGCGTGGGTCGTTTTCATGTCCCGTGTTGACCTTGTCCTCCGCAGTGGGGGGCCCGCGACAGCAGCTGGCGTGTCGCTTCCCGTCGCTGGTGCGACCGCGTGGTATCGCGGCCTACTTGCATAGGCCACCCTTACCTTGGCCAGCTCGTTTTTCCTGCTCGGGCACAGGCGGTTCCACGCCTCGTGCGCGCCGTGGCATGCTGCGCATTTCCTAGGGGCGTCCCGGTCTCCTTTGGATGGGCAGTCCCTAGAATCGTGTTCTAGCGCGCAGTAGCCACATGTCTTTGCTGCTTTGCATTGGGTTCCTATGTGGCCATATGCCTGACACTTGAAACACTGCTTCAGGCGGCACTGCCGTTCATAGCGCTCACTCTGGCACATCTCTCCTTGCCACACTAGGCCCTCATCGATAATCTTGTTGGCGTCCTCAGGCCTCGTGAATTCTACGATGATTGACGACATCGCTTTACTTGGTGCCCGCCGGGTAAGCCACCCAATGTACTTGATCTCTGCGTTTGGGATAAAGGGTTTATTGTCTTGTAGAATGGCGTTTCTCATATCTTCCTGTTTGTCCATGTCGACTGTGCTGACCCGTATGCCGTGTACTAAGACGCCGTAAGTCGGGTTCCTGACCGAGGACCCGCTACCAACTCGTGCTACCCAGTCGTCTGTGAACTGTCGCAGGAGCTGCGTCTCCTTGCCTGTTGTTGTTCGGATACTGAGGTCCCCGCTCTTCAACTGGTTGGCTGACATTATGGTGATGCCGGTGATGTGTTCATTCTCGCTTTGGGTAATCGCTTGGTTGACGTGTGTTTTAAGGGTCCGCGGGTTCATCGCTCGCAAGCGTTCGATCGTGTGGCTATCCTTGATGTTTACTATGATCTCCCGCTGGGTCGGCGCGGCGGGAGGCATCCTTTGCTCATGCATCTGCACGCTGTAGGCGCCTCTGGCCGCCGCCGCAGCATAGCTCATAGGCGTCCCCTCCCGGGGTCGTATTCCTTTGTTCTTAATGTCCTTCGCGATGTCCACCGTGGCCTTGCTAATCGCCGCTGCTTCAAGGGCCGCTGCTTTTGCCTCTTCGCTGATGATTGCTGTCTTTTGGGCTTCTGCAGTGAGGCCGCATATTCCCTCTTTTATCACCGCTAGCTCTTTCGCTGAGTCTTCTGCTCCTGTTCGGAGCTGCGCTTGGATAGCACAGACTGCGTCGTGGACATGGATAAGATCCGGGGCTTGCTGTACCTTTGTCACGAAGTTGAGGGCCGCGAAGATTATCGATTTCACTGGGTCTAGTTCAACGGTGCTGCCAGGCGTGCTATGTACGAATCGCGCCGCCGCTTGAAGGTGCTTCGCTAGTTGGGTAGCGTGCTCTGGCAGTCTGTTTGACCAGGACTCTCCCCTGGGCCAGGGAATCGACATACCTGTATCTCACGCGTTGGGCGCCGCGTCAGGCCTGTCAATCCGTCTAACTACTAGGTGGAGGAGTGTATATGCACCGTTAAAATTGCTAGATTCCAAGAATTCACGTTCTCGCTGTTGTGATGTTTTATGCCCGTGATGGAAGGATTGATTGCAGATTGTTACGAAGTAACATGGAAATCACGTGAAAGGAAAGTGATCATGCTGATCATTCATGATCGAGGTGATCGGTTTGCATTAGCGCAAGATTATGATTCGACCAAGGGAGTTGGACGAATCAAGAATGCAGTTCGCGATCAGTCTGATCATTCATGATCGAAATGATCGTTGGGGCAAGGCAGCAAGGACAGTCAAGAATTGGTCTATATAAACGTCCTGTCTCTACCGGTATTTTCATCTCTCTGTGATTTAACTGTCTAGCATAGCTAGTAGTTAGTTTGAATACATTCTCATACTCTTGAAGCTCAGACTATTCTAAGTCATAAACATAACTATCTTATTATATTCCTTCCATAATAAGCTCTTGTTATACATTGTTCCTCTGCTCTAGGAAGCTAAACCCTTCCGAAGTGGCTTACATTAGTGAAGCTAGTCGGTATTGGGAAAGTATTCCTAACACAGATGTAGTGCCGTCAGCACCACCATAGTCCTTGAAGAAGCGAGCAACGAAGACTGGGTTGACTAAAAGACCCGCCATAATTCCTATAATACTCAGAATGTGAAACAGTTCATCAGAACGGACACGAACCCGAGTTGTATCCAAATAATGCGTCCCCGAGACTCCCAAAGGCGCACGTCGCATAGAGCAAAGCAGCGCCTTTGATAGGGTATCTGGCATTGATCTTCTTCGGCTTCAACTTCTTCTCAAGCCAGCTCTCCTGTTGAGAGACGAGTTGGGCAACAGACTGAGATCGATCGCGGATCACAGCATTCTGCTCTGCAACCGAAGATCTTCTGCCGCTAGCCATGTTTCAATGGGTTAAGTATTGGAAATCAAGACTATAGTTAATGAAAACTCTGATGAGGCGAGGAGCTTATCTTCACACTCTGGCGAGGACAACCCAGTTTCTTATAGTTGTGACGGGAACATCAACCTATACCTATTCAATACAAGTGGACCTATCCATGGGGCAAATGGCGGGGTTCTGGGGTTGTAATGAGGAGTCAAGTCGTATCATGGGGAATACCGCATGGCTAACTGTCAGCATCACAATGAGGCTGAAGAAAGAGGCAAGGCTAGATTCAAAAGCTAACGTTATTTCGTATGGTCAGAGTAAAATTAATGGAGCTGCTTTGTCGAACGCTAAGGTTCCGACGGCTTCTTGGCGGAGTACCCGCCGGAACCGTTATTACTTCCGTCGGAACCGTAGATAAAACTAGGATCCGTACCTCCCCGTAGCTAGTATAATTTCAATAAGGCTCTCTCGGCTTAAACTCGGCATAAGCTCTCTATATTACTTCATATAACATGAGCGGCTGAATATGACCACATCTTCTATCGTAGGCACAATAATATATGGCGCCCTTGGCAAAAGATACGCGGAGTGAGCAGCACGATACTGCTCAGGAGCTGACAGACCGTGCCTTCGTACTACGGAAACTTGGAGAGTTCTACTATGAAGATCGGCCTCAGCCCAGCCTTCAATCTCCTCGAGACGTCTTAGTCCAAATCGTCGCGACCGGCCTGTGTGGATCTGATGTGAGTTTTCTTAATTCAAAATTATGTCATTATTGATTAACGTGGAGCAATTAGATACATTACTGGACACATGGCCGAGTTGGGCCTTACGTGGTTGAGAAACCCCTCATCCTCGGCCACGAATCCTCTGGCATAGTGAAAGCCTATGGAAGAGATGTCAAAAATCTCAAAGTGGGCGATCGAGTGGCTCTTGAACCTGGCATCGCCTGCAATACATGTACTCTTTGTCGCGGCGGAAAGTACAACCTCTGTGAATCCATGCGATTTGCTGCAACACCTCCATACGATGGCACACTATCCACTCACTACGTCCTTCCTGAAGAGTGCTGCTTCAAACTCCCGCATTCTATATCATTTGAGGAAGGTGCCTTGGTTGAACCACTCAGTGTCGCTGTACACAGTTGCAAGCTTGCAGGAATAAGTCTGGGAACATCGCTAGTGGTATATGGTGCCGGTCCAATTGGACTACTAAGCTGCGCGGTCGGTAGAGCTCTTGGGGCTACTACTATTGTAGCTGTGGATGTTGTGCAAAGTCGACTTGATTTTGCGAAAAATTATGCAGCAACCGGATCATATAAGATGGAAGAGCAACATATCGAGCTTACCGTAGAGATGGCCAGGTCAAATATAGGCATTCCGGATGGACCAGAGGTTGTTATTGACGCTACTGGTGTTGCCTCCTGTATAAATCATGGTATTACTGCCATGAGGAGAGGAGGAACTTTTGTGCAAGTGGGTTTGAGCGCTAAAAAGATCGATTTTGCTATGATGCAGATATGCGATAAGGAAATTACGCTCAAAGGCAGCTTCCGATATGGACCTGGAGATTACGCATTGGCAATTGAGCTTCTGCAAACTGGAAAAGTCAATTTAAAAGAACTCATCACGCACATACATGATTTTGACGACGCGGAAAAAGCCTTTGAGACGGTACTGAAGCGAGAAGGTATCAAGAGTATCATACGTGGTCCTAACTTTACAGGTCAAAATCCAACAAATTTTATTGAAATTTTTGGATAGCCTATGCAAAACGGTTTATTGGAATATATTATGATTGATTATCATTTATTCTATATATAGTCGAATACATTTCCCTTGCAGGTCTACGCAGACTGTCTATCTACCTTGAGTGTGTTATAACCATAACACGGGAAACACCAAGAACCATCATTAGAACTATTGGTTCGGGAAGAAAGAACCAATTGAAAGTGCAGTAGCGCTCATTAGGTCTTGGCATGAGCAGGATGAGCACGAATTTCCTATGTCTATAAAAACATCCTGTCCCTACCTCATTAACGGCTCTCTGTAGTTTAACTCTCTAGTTTACCTAGTAGTTAGTCTGAATACTCTCTCTTACTTGAAAGCTCATACTACCCTAAGTTATAAAGCTGAACTATCTTATTATCTCTCCTCTCTCAATAAGCCCTAGTTCTCTCTTGTTCCCTTTGCTCGAGGAAGCCCATCCCTTCCGAAGTGGCTTACGATAGTAAAGCTAGTCGGTATAGGGAAAGTATTCCTAACAATATGGTGCTCAAAAAAACTGCTTCCGTCTGTATGAATATAAAGGGCCCCTGCGCTTAATATCTTATTATTCTAATTATATGCTTCTTCATTTCTAATGTCTATATATATTGTTAATCCTGCTTAATATAGTAGTATGATTAATAACAAGATCTTTTCTATTGTCTCCGTGCTTCGTTCATCCATCTTCCTGTTACGAAGTAACACGTGATGACTCACGTGAAATGCTTAACTTATTTTGATCAATTGAGCAAAATGACCATACCGGCCTATCAAAGAAAGGAATGATTACTCTATCACTGATGATTGGCGAAAGAGCTCATTTAAGGAAAATGATCAAGGCAACAAGGACTTATGATTCTGGTCTATAAAAACATCCTGTCCCTACCTCCGTTCGCAGTTCTCTGTAATTCAACTGTCTAGTTTACCTAGTAGTTAGTCGAATACATTCTCATATCCTGAAGCTTATACTATTCTGAGCCATAAACATAACTATCTTATTATATTTCCTTTCATAATAAGCCTTAGTTATACGTTGTTCCTCTGCTCTAGGAAGCTGTCACGGAACCACTAGAAGTGATCTGCTCAAGTTGTCACGTGAGGTAAGCTGATGAGGCTATCAACTATCTATTCAGTTGTGCTGTACTAAAGTATCGTACAATAATCAAGACGTTGCATGAAGAAGGGAAGGCCCGAAAGTAGTTCTTGCTGAGAATATAAAGGGGGCCTTATCACACCTTTCCTAATTGGGATTTGGGCGCGCGCGCGGTGAAATCGAATTAGGAAGTCAGTTTAGTTCAGGAGTCCAGTTGGCCAACGTTAGGTAACGTTGGGTCATGTTAGGTCATGTTAGCTGATGTCAGTGCTGCTTTAATCAGACAGGCAACAGGATGGTGCCAATCACGTGTCATAGGGGTGACCCCATGACAGAAGCTAAACCCTTCCGAAGTGGCTTACATTAGTGAAGCTAGTCGGTACTGGGAAAGTATTCCTAACACTTCCGTGCCTCTGCTCAGACTTTCTGCAGTAGCATGTTGTATTGGCATGTTCTATGGTCTCTTCTTTGCGGCTGTCTACTAGCTCCGGGGTTCCTAGGCTGGATTGCAACCGTCCTACTGCCTCTAGGTTATATCTCCATATCTTCTGTTTTCTGGGTAGTAGGTGCGTTTCGACGTTCAGTGCTGGCCAGGAGATTGCCTGATATGCCCTGCTGATAGCGCAGGCCCCCTTGCCTGGATACACTCCAGTTTGGTCTGCTTCTGTCTATTGTATGGTCCGTCATTATGGCTGAAGATTATTCTGATCATTCTTGGAGAAATGTTTAGAATGATCACACACTTGATCTTACGTCTTACCTTGGTAACACTATTCCCTTCCTTATCAAGCTTGTCCCAAGCCTAATTTCTGCTACTTAAGGGATTAGCGCCCAACCATTCGCGGGACAAAGATGTGACCATCCGACTCCCGCCGCAAATGACTTGCATCTGAAATAGAATCTTTTGGGGAAGATTCTTGAGAAGCTCAAGAATTTGAGTGCCGAGCGTCAAAGAATAGATGAGGAGCAACAGAGGATAAACGCAGAGGAGCAGAAAATCCTTTCGCAACTTGTTCGAATTCTCAAGATCCTAAATCTTGCCGAGGATCGCGCAAAGGCAAAAGCTGCTGCCTAATGGATGAACTGAAAGAAGAGGAAGAGGCAGAGAATCTGGAACGGCGGCCTAACAGACGGAGAGCTTCGCGAGACGACTGATACCGTCACCTTCGATCCAGCTACCAAAGTCTTCACCGGAGGGATCCCAACTGAGCTAGGATTCTGAGCGTAGAACGGCTGTGTTAGGAATATCTTCCCAATGGCGACTAGCTCTGCTAACGCAAGCTACTTCGGAAGTTATGAGCTGCCTCGAGCCAGTGGGCAGCAGTATTTTCTCCGGGGGTGTTGAGGAAAGGGACGATCAATAAGAGGAGAAAGACTTTATAGCTTGGGGTAGTGAAGCTTCAGGTACGGAAGGAGATTCAAACCGACAGAATAGATAAACTATACAATTTAATTACAGTGATCGTAGGAGAGTCAGAGCCCATTCTTTTACAGACAAACGAAATTCTGGTGCTCGTCCTGCTCATTTTCAAAAGAATGAGCTCCATGAGCGCATGCTTCACCCTTTTGGTTATGTCCTGCATTAATGATCATTCTGCTCGTTTTTTCAGAAATGAGCAAAATGAGCGTTCTCTTGTGATATCACGTGTGGCCTGCGTAAAATTTACGCTTTTGAAGCCTGCTCAGCGTTGCCGAAATGATTGAGTGATGTACACTTCCTGCTAGCCCGGCTGGTCGTCGGATAATTATTGCTAAGTCTGACAGTATTTTAGCAGTCTCTCTGTGGGCTTCAGCTGATAGACCCCTTAGATAAAAGAGATACTGGAATATCTCTGTAGTTTACACAAGGCATAGAAAAACAAATGCTCTGCTGCTACCTCGTTCCAAGACCGAAGTTGATTAAAGGAGATACACCAAGGAGCAATCCAAGGATGGTTTCCATCATGATCCTACTATTCATCCTTAATCTTTTGACTGATGCATTCAATAGTCCCTTTATCTCGCCGCCTTAATCATTTCCGGTTATCTTTGACAGTCCAATCATTGCTGATTCACAGCATCGCATCAAATAAATCATTGACAGGAACGAAATTGCAATACATTTGAGTGGAGAACGAATGTGGTGATGATGAAAAGATTCAATATGGAATAATAATAGTGTCTAAAAACAGGACTACACCAACATTCGGCTTTTACTATTGCCGACTTCCCACATAGCTCGCCGACGACGTGCGAAAAGATCGAATTTTGAATCTTCGCTGGAACCTTGAATAAGAGACGATCTTCTTAGGATCAAAGGAACGCATTTCTAGAATATAGATCCACAAGTAGGACTGCTAGATTCGTTTATGGCTACCCATGCAGGTCTTTTTTCCTGAATTTCCAATACGTGCTCTAAGATTGGCTTCTTGGTTCACGCCATCTGATTCATTAGAGGCATGGTTGTATTCTCATTGTGCAATTTGCCGTTGGCAGGGGTAAAGGTGGACAGAAGCAGGATAAATATTGCTAGGAGTTGAGCAGGCAACCAAAAGCCCTTCGGCTATGCTCCGTTGGCTGGCTACCCATACCACTGTAGCGGTACAACCTCCTGGCTACTAATAGCCGTTCATATCATGTGCTTACGTTTCCGGGGTGGAGCACTCCTAATATTCGCTTCAATTTGCCCGATATGATTTGTTCAGCTGTAAATCGAAGGGTGGGAGGCATATGAAATTACCTGGCAGTTTCACGATGAATTTTTGATCCGAAATTGTGTAAAACGTCAGGAGGCTATGCTACTTCGATGTCTAGTCACGTAAGTGCCAACTCGTTTCTGTGCCCGATTTACGCTTGTATATCCTCATTACAGGTCGATTCGTCGATGTCTGCATCCAGGGCTCGCCACTGCCAGACAAAAAACTTCCAATTGAGTTGATCCCTCCAAAATAAACCATGCCCAAGTGAGTCTTGTTCAGCATAGAGAGCGCCCGTCTTTGGTACTCGCTTTCCGAAAACGACACGGCTGAATCGGGAATGCAAGATAGCCATGGCGCACATAACACAAGGTTCATGTGTAAGATATATCTCCAGATCAAGACAAAGATAGCCATTTGGTGTTAAATTGTCAGCGGCTTTTAAATACAGCTCCTCCAAGTCAGATACCGGACGAGCAGTAAAAGGCCATGGCTCCTGTGTGATCTCTGAAGATATCAGATCACGAAACTCGTTCTCGACTGGGCTAGCCACGCCTTCGGATAGTTGTGCAAGTACACGTCTCTTTTGCGCGACCATTGCAATGGCTCTAAGAACGGCATGCCCCATTACATTTCCCGAAAAACCTTGACCAGGTGTATGAGGACACTCAGGTGAATCATGACGAGCAATGTCTGCAAAGCGGGCATCGCCTGCTACTGCGACGATCCTCGTTTTCTTTGAGCCGTTGACGCGTTCCACAACAACGGCGCCAACTCCTATGCCAAGTCCTTGATCACTTCCGCAGTCAGCTACACAGCGAGCCAGATTTACGTAGCGATCAGCATCGCCGTTGGCAACAAGTTCCAGCTCCGCACGTTTGACCAGCGAAGGATGTGGTCCGTAGGGATTGGTATTCCTGTAGATTGTTGGCCAATATTTCTCACTCCAGGAGGACGCTTGTTCAGCTGAGGTGGGGGCGAAGATAGGTACTACGATCTCTCGCACTTCCGGAGACAGTGGTTTGAAAAGCTCTACGTGATCCTGAAAGAGCCGCTCCAAGGCACTTAAAGAAATCGTTGCCGTGGGGCAGACCAACACGTGGCTTGTTGTTGACCTCGCTTGCCGCGGCGAAGATAGCGGTTCGGTTGAGGACTCAGCCAAGGAACGAGCCTCCCCGTCGGCGCTGGTGTTACTCCCAGCAACGCCGATATGGCGCGGAAGGAACTCAGGTTTTACAAAGCGACGCAAGTGCTGCAACGAACTTGTGACCTCGGCGGGGACAACACCACGCAGCACATTCAGCAGATCACTTGCCGACTGATTCGGTACCTCGACAATGTATGCAGACGCTCGCGACAGTTAGATGGTGAGTTACGTGTCCAACTAGGGTGTTTTACCTGTCTCCGTGCTCGCCTGGACTTCTGCCTTGGTACGTAACGGTGTCAGCGTTCCTCGGACGATGCGTTTCTCATCGTGACCTTGCTGGGCAGGAATGCGCGCCTGTCCTGGTGTTGTCACGTCCTTCATCAAAGGCGCCAGCTAGGGGGGATTGTTGACGCGTTTCATCAAGACGAAGTCGACGCCCAGAGAGCCCGAGTCTTGCTTTTTCATTTTCAATTTTTTTTTTTTTTTTTTTTTTCCTCTGCTCGCCTGGCGCTCAGCGCACGTGCGTTTGGCGACGCCGGGCTAGCGTCATGCAATCACGCCGAGCGCGCGAGTCACCTCCGCCGCCAGCTCACCAACCTCCTTGCATGAGGATGATTCGCCTATCTCACCGCTAGTTGTGCCTGCTGTTCTTCTACGGCATCCTGCGGCTGTGCCCAGGCGCGTGGTGATCGCACGAGTCTTTGGGTAACGCGGGCCGTCTCTTTGTTGTGTGTTGAGCTAAGTGTACAACGCCGACTCGTACCGCGCCTCGACTCGCGCCGCCGACACGCCTTTCAGCCTCGATGTGCCCTGTGCTCACTCGGCTTTCATTTCTGTTTCCTCGTCGCTTTTCGTACTCGTCGGACCTCGCTGTCATCAGACGTCATCGTTCTCGTTCTGGTTGCCAGGGGAAATCGGCAATGACTTCGCAGAATCGAGTCCTGACGCCCGTGTCACTATTGACTTTCGGGCAAGCGTCAAGGGTCTGGTGCGATGTGGGCGTCCAAGATTGGGTTGTTCAGTTGAACACTGCATTAACTCCCGCTGCAGCTCGGCAACCGGTGGCTGGGAGTAATTCACTGACGTTCTTGGTGCTTGAGCGTCGTACTCATGCACGGGTAACGTCGTCAATAGCAGGCACAAGCTAACCTTGGAATAAAGAATGCGTCAACGTCCAACCGAGCGAATCCTCGCCACGGAAAATTATAAGGCTGCATGCATTGCATTTCGAACTGCTGACTTTCAGCCCCGACCAGTTTCGTCTTTGCCTGCCGCATCGTGTCCTTCTTTACATCTCGCGGCTGGTCAAAATGAAATTCTTAAGCATCAGTTCCCTGGCGCTTGCTCTTCTGCTGGCATGTTCCTACGATGTGAAATCCAACAGTGCGAATGCTGGTTTGATGCGACGGAAAAATCATGACGGTAGTCATGATGGATTCAAGCTGCCGCCATTTTTACAAAGCCATTGGCACACCAAGCATCTCGTTGCTCCCAAGATGACTGCGGCGGAAGCAATGGATTACTACTTCCCTCTCCTCAGACGAGGCTGCCCCTCAGACGGCGGCGATAATGATGACAACCCGGATAGTGGCGGAGGCAACAGCCCAGGCAACGGCACAAGCGGAGGTGGTGTCCCAGAGCCAGTACCTGGCAATTGGTCCATTCGCAACCTTAATACAGTCTCATCTGTCTATAATCTCACAGTCTATCCAAAAAATCTACCACTCTTCCTGAACGAGACGGACATCGGATTGCCTTTCTTCAACGAGAACGTCACTGGCCGCGTCACTCCCCTGGGTAACTTTTCAGGATACGAAGACAGCATTGAGTACTTTTGGGGCCTCGCTCCTGTTCCAGTTGATCCTTCGACGGCTGCCATCTCGCAAGCTGTGGTAACCCACTTCACAAGCGGTTGTCCAGAGGTTGCTTCATCCATGGTCGAACTTACGGTGACGAACGTCGTCGGTCCAAACAACGGGACGTTCATCACAAAACTCAAACAAATTGCCTTTTGGCGCTTCGATACAACTGGTCGGATCATTGCTTACGACGCGTGGATCCCAAACCTGCAAAATTTCGTAGGCAAAATCACAGATCCGTCGGTTGGTATCTACAGTGGTGGTGGATATGTGCCCTCAACGACTGACATGACCACCACTGAAGGTCAGATTTGTCAGCTGCAGGCACAATTCTGCACTGGAGGGAACCAAGTCTATTCGAGCGTGGACGAATGTATTGGGGTGCTGATGTCAAAACCGTACGGAACGTTCGACGAGGCATGGGGAGACAATGTTGTCTGTAGGCGTGTTCACGTCTTGCTCACTCCCCTTCGGCCTGCAGTGCGTCTCTCGTTCGAGTCTCTTGAATCTCTCGTTTGCTAACATTGTGAATAGGTGCATTGTGCTCATGTGGGTCCTACGGGAGGCGGAAAGTGCGTGGACCCCAACTACAACGATGTCTACTTCGACGATGAAGAGCTTTTTGGTTCAAACTCAATCTTCCAGTGCCCTGGCGATTCTCTCTAGGGCGGCACTTCATTTTCACAAATGGTCGCGTACCATCTTTTACGATACTCCGATGATGCATACTCTCGTGATGACTTATGGCTAATCGCAGTAACGACTCAATGATATTATGACTACAGAATGCTGTATTATACTTCTGGAATGCGTTCTAATGGAATCGAGAATTGATTGTACATAGGAAGTGTACAAAAATCGAGGGCGGCTTGGTGCTATTCTCGATAGAAACCCATCGAGGGTTGGCTGAGATCACAAGGAATTGAGCTCTTACTTTGAAAAAAAAATTTTTTTTTGAATCCTTTTTGTCAGAATCAAAACAAACAACATTTTGTGCAACGACCGTAATGAAGACAGTTTGATGTTTTTATGTGATGTCTCTCAAGTTGGTTCCACTTACGTGGATCCCGCATCTCCGTGTCCATCTTCCTGGGGCGCTAGGGTTGTACTTCCGTTCCACAGGAACGGCGCGTTAGTATGCATTTATGGCTGTGTGCATCAGCCCAAAATTCATTCTTGATTACCTGTCAAATCGTGCGCAGCTGCGAGCGTGTATTGAACGGAATCGAGTGGATGGGTTTTTGACCGGTGGAAGATGAAATGTTGGCCTCTCATGGTCGATATGTTCCACATTCAAATGCTTTGCCCACGTTCTGTTGCGCTGTTACAGGATTCGGGTGTGCTCGGCCAATTGCCAATTGCCGCGAACCTGCGTTTCTGAGGTTGATCCAAATGTCAGACACGGATTTGTTACGTCTATCAGCATCGGGCACAATTTTGACGCAAGGCGTGGTTAGATGCACATTAAACATGACTATCCAGTGTTGCAAGATGAAAATACCCAGCAGTTGCCTACATCCCTGCGAAACCAGATCTAGCCCAATATCCGCAAAAGCTATCTAAATTCTAAAAGTCCACCATTCACTCTTTCGCCTGCCTTGATTGACGGCAAGTTTATCAATATGTGATCACACTCCTTTAATTATGTCGGCAGCCTTTGAAGGGTCAGATCCTTAGTTTTTGCGTTCTGGAAGATATCCACTTGCCTTCTCAGCAATCGCATAGACCGTGGCCATGGTGTGAGCCGAAGGTAACATGGGTATCACGCTCGCATCAACTACGCGCAAGTTCGACACTCCGTACACTTTGAGTCCTGGATCTACAACACCCCCGAGCTCTCGTGGCAGCATTGCTGACGTGCCCGCTGGGTGCCATGCAGTAAGCAACGATGTGCGCACATAAATCTCTAAAGCATCACCAACGTCCACAATCGGCACTACCTCATACAGGCCAATAGCCTTCATGTCATCAGTTTGGATCAGTCGCTTGATGAGACGAATGCATTCGATTATCATCTGAACATCAGAGGGATGAGTTAAGTATCGCGGGTCCACAAGAGGCGGTGCCCATGGGTTCTTGGAGGACAAGCGAACCGTACCACGCGACATGGGATTCATCAAGGTGCTGATGATCTCTGCTCCGCCTTGGAACCATATTAACTCTACACCAGCGCCTGAAAGCAATTAACCACTGAATTGTTCGTCCTACAGATCAAAGACTTGCCTGTTCGACTTGCAGTCAAGTCGTGAATTTTTTGTGCGATACGCCTGTATCCTGCAACTACATCTGGATGGGTCTCTGCGCTCAAGTACTGAACGGCTGAATCTGGAGACATGGAAGCGATAATGTTTGCAGCGTCCTGGATTCGAGATGTGTAGTTCAGAAACGGAATAAAAGCAACTGAGTCGCCCGCCTCCGTCCATCTTCCGGTTCTGTTAAGGTAGTACAAGTCGCCCTGCTCGGCATCCAAGATCGGGTTCAATGTGATATCATAAATACTAGGTACGCCAGGCGCAACTTCATGGAATAAAGTCAGTATTTATGCGGGCCGCGATTTGTTCCAACTCACCACCTCCCAACGTTGGCGCGCCTGCGTGGTCGTGGAGGTTGGCTCCAACTCCAGGTAGGTCAACGATAGTTTCAATTCCGACTTGTTCGAGCACGGATTTCTGGCCAATACCGGACAGTTGCAGTAGTTTCGGCGTCTGAAGAGCTCCACCTGAGAGAATGACTTCGCCAGTGTCCGTGAGAAGTGCTGTCCTTGTTTGATCTGCGTGTGATGGGGAGTACTGAGAAACTTAGTCAGTCGTCCCAGACGGATAAGATCAGCGATTTTGCAGCACCTCGATACCAGTGACTCTGACGACACCGTCGACGGTTGAAGTCAGCAACTTTGTCACAGTATTCTCAATCAGAACATGGAAGTTAGGACGTGGCGTTCCGCCCTCACCAAAAATAGGATCGTAGTAAGCGATGCGAGCATCGCAGCGAGATTGATTTTTATGATTTAGAGAATGCAAAGTTAGCGTAGAACCTAATGAATCGCACATCTGCTCATAAGCTTGCTGAATTCCTAATTTCCTCAGCCCATCCAAAAAGTTTTCTACTCTCGCGTTACCTCAAGCCTGACGGCGTCGTAAAAGAACAACCTACTGTTCTGGGGATAATGATACTCATCATAGCTAGCGTGGACAGGTCCATTGGTGCCATGACACTCAGGGTTGTAGTGCACGCCGAAGGGAGCCTCATTTGGACCAGGTGGAGTGGTGGTCTCTGACTACGAGAAAGTTGTCAGAATGGTCGTTGAACACGAGACAACATGGATAAAATGCCCACCTTTTTAAAATAAGGAAGAAGGCCATCCCAATCCCAGCCGGGATTGCCAAAGCTAGCCCAAGCATCATACTCTGGCTTGCTTCCACGGCCCCATATCATAACGTTAATGGAACTACCTCCACCTAGCAGACGGGCTTGTTCCATTATCACAGGACGATTCAAGATAAGTCCTTCTTGAGGCGTTGTGGTTGTGTTCCATTGATATTTCAAGTCCAATGCAGTGAAGATCTGGAACCGTGGAATCATAATTTCCTTTTCATAGTGATGGCTGTCAGTGGATTAGTATAGACTACAGAGCAAGGGGCGACGCTTCGCATACAGTGGCCCGGCTTCTAGCAGTAGAACAGTTTCTACACCTCTCGTCAGAAATTTAACGGAAACATCGGACTGTTTGTGAGCGCACTGGTTGGATCTTCAGACAGCCTATTTGCTACCGTAATCCCCGCCGTACCCCACCAACCACTATGTAATCATAAGCATCGCGAAGCTCATTGCTGCTGACTGGCAATGAGTTCACAGAGTAAACTAGACATGCCAGAAGTAGACGTGGGAGAAACATCATAATGCAAAGCTAAGGGAAGAATTTCGACATCTCAATGACACTGAAAAACCACATTGCAGTACCTGAAATAGTGCTAAGGGCTTTGATTCGGCGGCCCAGACCACTTTAATGATTAAACTTGAGTGAATTTTCGGCAGCACCCGTACTCTACAAGAAGCGAGGGCCGCTGGGCCAGGCTAAAGGAGCGCACGGGTCTGTAATGACACATTTGCACTTCTACTGCACGCTTGCAATGACATGTTGATGACATTGCCGGTCTCCAGGAGCTGCAACGATTGGAGGAGCCATGATTCCATACGCAGATCAACGATCAGGCTGTCGTTAAGCGGTAAAAAGGGCAGATAACCGAACACTACAATGTCCCTTGTCGTGAGTCAAACAAGCCACGACCAGGGAGGATTGCCGTACATGCGGCTTCTGAATCTAACTTATTCATTGAGATGCCAGAAGAGTGAAAGTACGCTCCTCACTATCGGAACGCTTCATTACGAATCCAAAGCGTTTTCAAGATTGATTGTTTGATTGATTTGATCCTACTCGGTTTTGGCTGCAAATTATCTGTAGCTATGCCCGGTTAGGCGGGCTTCATCAAGTGACCGACACGTGATGTGCTAACTTATGGCCAATCATAAGACCAGCAAGTGGCTCCACACGTCCCTCTTCACCATGCGTGCAAACTTCGGAGTAAACAAACATGGCTAGTCTCCTCTTCCACCCACCCTCTTACTATCTGCCTCTATCTTCAAATGCCCGGTGCGCGTTTGTTGATAGTGGCTCTACTACTAGCTATTCTGCTATGTACAGGCTCAGAGGGGTATGCCCCATGTTTCGCCATCCTTGATACCTTCAGTCTCCACCCAATACTTCGCATCGCCTATTCGCTCGGCGCCCTTTGCCCTAGGGCCCTCGCCTGTTCCATAAGTGTGATCGCTTTCGTGGCTAGCTTGCGTGTTGAGAGTACCTTTCGCAGGTCCTCTCTGCCCGACAGGCTCCCGAATCCGAGCCGTCGTTCGTCCTGGAGCAGTCGGCACCGCAGGAGCGTATGCGCGACTGTTTGGCGGCCTCCGCTGCAGGGGCATCCTGGGTCCTCGAAACCTGGAACACGTTGGAAGAAGAGGAAGTCTCTGAGCCCGATCTTCTCGGTTCTCATCTGCACGAGTAAGGCGCTCTCGGCCTTAGTTAGGCCCTTATGTAGCTGTAGCACCTTCTTATCTGGTAGCGGTGTGTGCCGGTATGTAGCTCTGCCCCTCGTCTCCTGCTGCCAGCTTGTGGTCCAGCGGGTGCGGGTAGTCTTATTGACCCACGTCTTTAGCGTGGTTCTCAGCGGGTGTAGGCGGGGAGGCGTTGGGGCCCTATGGCTTTCCATGCCTTCTTCTGTCCATCCTGCGGCTGTCTTCGCGGCCAGGTCAGCCTCTTCGTTACCGTCTATCCCTTCGTGGGCCGGGATCCAGTGGATGGTAATAGTAGGGCCATCCTTATGTAGCTGCTTAAGCCGCCGCATAATCTGCTTAGTAATGTATGCTCCAGAGCGGCCTTGCTTCGTCGTCGTTTGTCGTAATCCGCACCACCGGACCTTGCTGCCATGGTGGCGCTATAAATGGCATTATCTTTTCGTGCTTTTCAAGATCTACAGCTCCCTGCTCTTGCAGTTGGCGGGCAATCCAGCGTAGGGGGCTTATCTGTGGTGCTCTGCGCTGGGAGGGAGGGTCGTCTCCATTGCCGGCGTCCGATAGCTCCGGCATGCTATTGACTGTAAGGATCCGGCCCAGTGCGTCGGCGTTGTGCTTCCATATCTGATGCTTGATGGGGAGCAGGTGCGCTTCAATATCCAGGGCCGCCTGTGAGGTTGCCCTATACGCCCCGCATATAGCTCTCGCGCCTTGGGCCTCGAGGGTCTTGAGCGTCTTGAGCGTGGCGGCCGTGTATCTACCCTCTGTACCTCCTGGGTTTGACCAGGCGGAGCATGCGTACATCATTTGCGGCAAGGCCGTGCCTCTATAGATTTTCCGCATGTCCTGTAGGCCTATGCCCCAGGTAGAGCTTCTGATGGAATTTAGTGCGGCGATTGTTTTTGTGACTTTCCGGCGTATCTCTGTGATGTGTTCCTTCCATTTTAGCTTTCAGTCCATAATGACCCCAAGGTACTTGCATATAGTCTTAGCCGGGATGGTGATTCTCTGGGTTACTAGCGGCCTTTTAAAGTCGATGCGGCTGTGTGCTCGTGTGAAGTGTACTAGCTGGAACTTTTCTGGTGCGAATTTCGCGCCATGCATTTGTGCCCAATGGTGAGCCTTTTCTAGTGCTAGTTCAATCTTCCCACAGGTTTCGTCTGTGGAGTCACCGCACGCCAGGGTCGCGGCGTCGTCGATGTATCCTACTGTCGTCACCTCCTCTACCCCGCACTCCTCTATAAGATCTGCATTGTAGTAGATATACAGGATGGGTGAGAGGGGTGAGCCCTGCGGGATACCCGTTTCAATCCGGTACTCCTCTGATTCGTATCTGTCGAGCGCAATCCTTGTGCGCCTGCCGCTCAGAAAGCTTGCTATCCAGCGTACCATTGTTTCATCAACCTTCCGCTTCCGGAGGTTGTGTAAGAGCCGTTTGGAAGAGACATTGTCAAATACCCCCATCACGTCCAGAAGGAGAAGGCTAGCCACTCTCACCTTGCCTTTATTCCATGTTTCGTAAATACGTTCGATTATCGCGTGTAGCGCATGTTCTATAGACCGCAGCTTCCGGCCTCCGACATGTCGGCTGGGAAGCACCTGATATTTCTCTACCAGAAAGCTGAGTCGCCGGGCGATGACTGTGTCCATGACCTTCCCAATCGTATTCAGAAGCGCGATTGGGCGGTACGCTTTAGGAATTGTATAGTCGTCCTTTCCAGGCTTTCGTAGTACCACTGTGGTCGACTCGCGGAAGTGGGCCGGGCAGTATCCTAATTTTAGGCTTTGATTGATGATGGTCGTGAGGTACGGTACTAGTATTCCTGCGGCTGCCTATAGCGCCCTATTTGATATCCCGTCTGGCCCTGGGGCCTTTAGCGGGGCTGCGGCATGGATTGCTTCCAATACTTCCTTTCTGGTGACCTTCGGCATCTGTACCTGCCCTGAATAGGACGCCCCTTCGATATCGCTCAGATCCGCCTCCCGTGGGGGCGGGAAGAAGGTCTCTCTGAATATATCCGCCTTTATTTGTGGCTCTGTTGCTGGGGCATCCCCTGGGACATCAGGCCTCCGTATCATGGGTGTGATGCTTGGGGCTTGGTTGCCCCTGTTGCGTGCCCATTTTGCGACCTTCCACAGTGACTCGACCGAGCTCGCCGCTTCTGTCACCCGGTCTCTGTGTGCTTTCTGAAGTGCCCTTGCGATGGTCTTGCCCTTGAGTTTCCTAGCTTGTTGATAGTCCTCCCACGCTTTAATTGTTGGCCGCCGGGAGTACACTCTACGGAGGCGCTTCATTTCTGCAAGTGTTTCTCGGCATGCGTCGTCCCACCCTTCCTTCATCTTAGGGCTGGACCTCCTCAAAGGTAGGACCTTTTCTATCGCTGTATAGATTGCGGAGACGATGTGCTGGACATACTCGTCGAGCGCTTTCTTCGTGTCTGGCCTGTGTTGTGGTGTGAGGACCTCCTTTAGGGCCTAACAGAACTTTTCTTCGTCTAGGTGTTTCCACGGGTGTTTGGGTTTGGGTTCTACCGTTCGGATCCTTGTGTCTAGCGTGATGCCGATCGGTAGGTGGTCAGAGTCATGGTTAATGTCCTTATCTACCCTGCAGTGGACTATCCGGTCGACCAGACCCAGTGTCATCCAACAGAGATCTATGGTTGTCTGACCAAGGCCGTTGTTAAATGTGATTGTGCCTGGTTTCAGCACATTTATCATGTTGAGGTCGTCCATGATCTCAATAAGTTCCTCTGACTCTGGCTCTTCCCTTATGACTTCTGGGCCCCCCCATAATTGGTGGTGTAGGTTGAAGTCGCCGAGCGCTATCTGCTCTTTCGTAGCGTGTTTCCCTAGCTGGGTTCGTAGGACTGGGAGGGTGGCCGCCTGGTCTTCGCCTTGGCCTGGGTTGTACACATTATGCAGTATCAGCTCGTTTTCTGCCTCCCCTTCACCCGTGAGCATCCCCAAGGTGCATAGGTCTTGCGTGCATTGCTCGATTTGCCAGCGGGCGTGGTCTAGACGCTTGTTGATGAAGAAGCATACCCGTGCCGGGCGTTCCTTCGTGTTATCCGTCGGATAGCAAAAGTGGAAGATGTTCTTTGCTGGGTGGTGTGTCGTGTCTTCGAATGGATTGCGCCAGGGTTCTTGAATGGCTATTATATCATAGGTCGCTATGCCTGGGTCTCGGAGTAGCGTCGCCATGACCTGGTTCTTTGATTTGCGGACGTTGTACTGCAGTATCTTCAGTTGGTTATGTTCCGTCATTGGTCACTGTCGCTGTCAAGGTCCATATTTTCGGTGCTGCGGCGTGTTGTGATGTTTGAGTCAATCATTTCCAGCGCTTTCCTGCTAGGCTTTGGTAGCCTCTTCGGTCGCTGATTCGACCCCTCGTTTTCTTTTCCCTCCGGCGTCGCCCTCTTCTGGCCTCTGGCGGAGGCATGGGTCGTTTTCATGTCCCGTGTTGACCTTGTCCTCCGCAGTAGGGTGGCCGCGACAGCAGCTAGCGTGTCGCTTCCCATCGCTGGCGCGACCGCGTGGTATCGCAGCCTACTGGCGTAGGCCGCCCTTACCTTGGCCAGCTCGTTTTTCCTGGTTGGGCACAAGCGGTTCCACGCCTCATGTGTGCCGTGGCATGCTGCGCATTTCCTAGGGGCATCCCGGACTCCTTTGGATGGGCAGTCCCTAGAATCGTGTTCTAGCGCGCAGTAGCCACATGTCTTTGCTGCTTTGCATTGGGTTCCTATGTGGCCATATGCCTGACACTTGAAACACTCCTTCAGGCGGCACTGACGTTCATAGCGCTCGCTCTGGCACATCTCTCCTTGCCACACTTATTATGGAAGGAATATATTAAGATAGCTATGTTTATGACTTAGAATAGCATGAGCTTCAAGAGTATGAGAATGCATTCAAACTAACTACTACATAAACTAGACAGTTGAATTACGGAGAGCTGTAGTGAAGGTAGGGACAGGACATTTTTATAGATATAAGAAACCTGGTGATCATTCTGATCATAAATGATCAGACTGATCACAGGCTGCATTCTTGATTCGTCCATTTCCTTTGGGCGAATCGCAACCCTTCGCTTATGCGAGTCGATCACCTTGATCATAAATGATCAACATGATCGCTTCTTCACGTGATTCCCATGTTACTCTGTAACAACATCCTGTCACTACCTCTATTGACGGCTCTCTGTAATTCAACTGTCTAGTTTACCTAGTAGTTGGTCAAATATATTCTCATATCCTGAAGCTCATACTATTCTGAGCCATAAACATAACTATCTTATTATACTTCCTTCCATAATAAGCTCTAGTTACACCTTGTTCCTCTGCTCTAGGAAGCTAATCCCTTCCGAAGTGGCTCACATTCGTGAAGCTAGTCGGTATTGGGAAAGTATTCCTAACATTGAGCCACTACCACCGGTCAAACCTACTATATTACAGGCATTAGAGGTTATACACCTTTTGCAGGGATTGCAGGAGTGGGAAGTATCGACTCAACACCATGATATAAGGTATCCACAACAAACTTGGGCGTCTTTTATGTACTGTACAAAGCAATCGGCAAAGCCAATCAACTTTAAGAAAACTGGCTCACGTAGGGCTAGCAAATGTCAAGACTAATAACCCTGTCACGATGTTCTCCATATACACAGTGAACGATAGGACTCATTTTCATATCCGGCGCTGACTTTGGGACGGACTGGTTGAAGCGAGCTGTCGTTGTGGCTTGCATGACAACGCTTCTAATACTTGTACGACTTGTCCAGGGTTCGGACTTGGGCGGCATTATCTGTTTGTGGACTAGCGCGGCGTAGATCCCTGCAGGAATGAGGAGAGTAAACAATACCAATAAACCCAGAGCAGAGCTGCCTTTGAGTCTGCTGCAGCGCGTAGAATTGCTCGAGTCTTCTGCTACATATCTTAACTAGTGACTTCTTCCTTCCCTCATTACGTCCCAGTCTGCGCTGTGGGTGCCTTTGAAGGCCAGTATTGCCAATTGCATGCTCATCCGTCCCTGGGGAAAACACAAGGAGCGCGACAGGCCGAGGCCGAGAGGTTTAACTGCTGCATTGAAAGAGCACACGTTTCAGATAAAGGGACAAAATGGAGCACGCTAACAATGCTCCAAAAGTAAGTAGTTGCAGCAGCAGCTGAAATGTGAAGAAGTCGCAGTCCGCTCTAACTTAGCGCCCCTCCAGTTTGACATAAACTACGACATCTTTGAGAATGCGTCACCTCAACGACCCATTACTTCACACAGAGAACCATTACCTACTGACACCGTCGACGGGGTCCTTCACAAGCACAATATTGTCAATTTTTCGAGGAAGCGAGGACCTCAGGATTTGCTCAACATCCACGGACAAGGAGGCGATGGAGAGGCAAAGCGTCAGCGTCATGCCGCCTGGCCTGAGCATAGAAACGAAGGTCTTGATGACGGCCCTTCCAAGGCAGAGCAATTGAACATGTCGCCTTCGCGCGTCTCGAAATTCCGAGAGGCTAGCATGCACGATCGGCCCAGCGAGCAACCGCCAAGTATTTTCACGCGTCACTTCAACAATCATTTCGGTACCTCGGACGATGAGCTGATGGATGAGTATCACAAAAACAATGACAAGCCATTGCTTTCTCATCCCGCTGCAAGTAGGTCCGGCAAGATGAAATCTCCCGAACCAAAAAGACCGTCTAGCTCCGTTGCTACTTTCACATTCTCGGAAGACACTGAAGACGGCAAATCTGCAGGTATATTCAAGTTCGGCAAATCTCTAGCATCTGCATTCAACCCTATGGCAGCCTGGTCCAAGTTCACAGCTAGTTGGCGTAACGCGAAAGAGGAGCTGATCGAGGAGGCCGAGGACGCCCAGAAACGAGAAATGTTGGAGCGGCAGAGAAAGGCTGAGCAAGCATACGCCGAACTCAAACAAGCTGGCAAGTTAGGAGCCCAGGGTGCGCGCAAGATGGAGAATACGCCGGTTTTCACACCAGGTTACAGGCAGCCTCCGGTCAAGGAGAGTGGCAATCCACGCGACTCTGCTATCTCGATGGATTCCGGATCTTGCACGTCCGTTGAAACATCGAAAGACTCATTCTTGCTGCAGTCAGATGGCTCGCCGAAAAAGAAACATCGTCACCACCGTACACCCTCGTTCCGTAACCTGAAAAAGATGGCCTCTGAATTCAATTTGCAACGGCGCTCCGCATCTATGTCACAGTCACCGGAGAAACGAGATCTAAACGTAAGCGATGAGCAACCAGGCTGCTTGCGTCGAAGTGTATCTCGTAGCAATATCTTCGAACTGCTAGGTGCCGAGGACAAACTGGCGTCTCTGCGTGGCAGCAGATCTCGGGCTAATCTTGTGGAGAATGATGTCGATGAATTCGGGAATTTGCGCCCGAGAAAGGATATAGCAAAGCAGGCGAAGCTGACGAAGCGTGTAAGTGACCTGGAGGCGAAACTTGAATCTGCACGTAGAGAGCTTGATCGAGCTATGGGTGTTGTGCCTCTCGTGCCTACCTTGCCCAACTTGCCATCAAATTCCATCGAGCATCGTCTGATTCCTCGTACTGAGCGTCGCGCTGGTGGAGAGCGTGATTTTGTTCCTGCGCTGCCCACGGTCCTATCTGAGAGCTTACTTATTCAGCCAGCCTTGATCGAAAACATGTCGCATACGGTTGAAACTAGATCATTTGCGACTACCGATCCTCTCTCCCATTCAGACGGTAACTCCCAGGCTAGATGCAAGAAGGTTTCCAAAGACTTACCGCTTCAAGTGTCCAGCGGCAATACCATGTACTCCCAGGCAAACAAGCCGCTTCTCAAGCCCGACTTTGGACATTCACTTCCGTCAAAGGAAAACAGTCCATGCCCGCCAGAATATCACCCGCTTCCTGCTCTGCAAGCAACTGCAGAGGAGCGTCAGGCTTTCCTCTCCGATGACTCTATTAGTACCGAATCTGCGAAGAAAAAGTTGTCGAAGAAGGATTCATCAACGAAGACGAAGCGCCTAAGCACGGGAGACAAGACCTATGGACACCACGTGAAATTAACTACGAATGACGACACCAAGTGGAATAGGGGATGTGACAAGCCAAATCAGCTTGAATTTAAAGGACTTGATCATCCCGAAGAGAGTCCGGCACATTCACACATTCCCGTCCTCGAAAGTACAGAGATTTCCAAGATCGATACTAGATCTAAGAAGTCTCCAAAAGTGCTTACCAAGACAGCACCTAAAAATACGCATAAGGACTTACCACCCACTCCAGGCGAACTTGAGTCTCGCCGAAGCTTGGATACAGTGCACGAGGAGGTAATCTTCTCAAACACTATTCCTGCCAAGAATGGCTCTCCTCCTCAGCCGATTGCTCATACGACACCTGCATTCCCTCGACGTGGTCTCAACGGCGGTAGCCCATACCGGATGCGCAGTCCACATCGTGTGAAGAAGGCAACTACTCCGCGCCGCGTTAGGGACGAGAGAAGCTCTAGTCCCCCGCCTAGCAGTTCGAGAGCACGACTCCAGGGCAAGGATGAGGATATTATTATGAAGTGTCCAAATGGACGAGACGTGCCTGAATTGCCAAGAAAAGTGGATAGCAAGGACAGCTTTGAATGGCCGGATGACGTGTTCTGACCAGGAGTCGCTTGCGGTTTTTTAGACTGAATCGAACCAGGTCTGACATGGAGCGCACATGCTCGCGACGTTTGTGCTTCAGGAAACGTGAAACGAGACACGACCATGAAAGGTAATGGCTTTTACGACTTTCATGAGAGCGAGCTTCAGCGCAGCTTTGTCTGTTTGCTTTCTTGATTTGCGTTCTTGACTCTTTCCATGACGTTTGATACTCGTTGCTCTATCTTTTGACGGGTAGCTGTACAATGAATGGAGCTTTGATTTTCATGGGAGCATTAAGAACATCTCAAGTGTATATTTTAGCATTGATTGGAGCAATGAATGCTCGGCGATAAGTTGACACGATGAGGACATCATGCTCCGTGAATTGCCGGAATGGATTAACTGCAATACGACGATTCAATTCAAAATCTCTGTCATCTTCTCTTCTATGGAGCGTGCCTCTATGGTTTAGTGATCTATAGCCTTACTTCTTTGGCCCAAGACCGAGATAACTCAGTATCACGATCCCACTTTTGAATTGAAGAAATGACGATGAATGATATTTCACAGCTTCGCAGAGTCAGTCTCAATTTTAAAGCGATCAAAGATTATGAAAGGAAATCATGCGTGATGTAGAATTTGGAGCTTAGGCCAGAATGTCGAGCCCGGCGCAGATGCTGATCATGCGTGTTGCGGCATGAGCAACAGGTGGTAGCTGCGAACCTCTTTCTCGAATTTGCAACTTCTTATATGCTATTGAAGCTAATTATTTGGATTTGGAAATCTAGTTAAGATATTGCTTTCAGCGGGAAACTGTCACTTCTCTTAGGCAAATCTCCCTTTTTAGACGCCTCTCCATCCGCCTCTCCATCTTCGTCTCCATCATAGCTCTCACCGTCCACGTCATTTTCCCCGAGTGCAAACGCGTTCTCCGCGTCTCTATCTTCCTCCTGGCCGACCCTCTCATACTGCCCTTTCGAAGCACTTCCTCTCTCGTGCTCGTGCAGCCTTGTGTTAACGAACATGCTCAACAAGCCTAGATCGTAGCTTGCTTTGAGGCTTCCGGCCAGAGTGAATGCGAGCCAGAAAAGATTAGCTCCGGCCAATGAGCCTGTTATAGAAGGCCCACCGCTTTGCGCTAAAATTTTGAGCACGTTGACGATTCCCATGACAGCAGTGCGTTCCTCCGGTTTGACGACTGCGGCGATGAATGCTGTTCGCGGTGCCTGGTCCATACTATTCAGGGCAGCGCGAGCAAAGAGCAGCACCGCTGTCAGCCACCAGCTCCGCGGCGCTGGGAGAAGCGCGAGGAATATTGCTGATGGAAGGTGTGTGAAGACCATGGCTTTAATGAGGCCGATCCGCCTTGCGATAGCCGGCGACCAGATGTTCATGAACGCGCTCACCGCCCAGACGCCGGACATTGTATCTCCGAGATACGACTTGGGAAGTGAAAACTTCCTGTCGACGTACAAATTGATGAGAGAATAGGCTGCCATTCCGGAAGACAGTGAGTCGACGGACATGAGTGCGCAAAGCTTGTACAGCGTCGGCCGAGACTCTCTGCTTATCTGTGAAAACTTCGACTTCTTTTTCTCCGGTCGTGCGCCTTCCGCAACATCGGGTTTCTTGTCCTCGATCTCACATTTCTGGGTCATGAACATGGCAAGCCCCATGTTGACAAGCCCGCATAAGGTGTAAATCCAGAAGCAGGCGTGATATGCGCTCTTAACCTCCCAACCCATTCTCTCCGTCAAAGTGCTGACTAAATTCCCGCACGCAAAGAGGCCCAGACTTGTGCCTACAGCTGGCATGACGACATACCAGCTCATGACCTCGGTGCGCGTGTCGGGCGTTGTGAGATGCGATATCATACTTTCTTCCACAGCACGGAAAGGACCGATTTCGCTACCGCTCGGACTGATCACCCCAATCACGGCTGAAAAAAGAAGAACGAAGTAATTCGAGCTCAGGGCAAACGCCATACCTGAGAGGACCATCAAAGCAGCACCAAAGAACAGAATCTTGCGTCGTCCTAGGGCATCGGCAACCAGAGTAAGGAAAAGAGACAATGCAACATCGCCAAGCAACGTCAGGGTATAGAAGAGACCGATGCTGTAGTCCGAAAACTTGAGGGACTCGAAGAAGAGAGCCAGGATCAGAGCGTTGAAACCGTACGCAAACATGCGCAACATCCGTGTCAGGATGATGAGCCATGTGTTGCCGTCGGCATGGAGCAGGGTCTGGAGTCCAGACTCATGGTAGAGATAGGTGACTGGCTTCAACAACGACATAATGCTTTGCCTTTGGAATTGAATTAACGGCTAGAAGGATCTTAAAAAATCAGCATTTATTCAGTGCCTTGGCGAGGTGGCGTCGGCTTTGAGCTTCGATGACAGCATGCGCAAGCTTTCTCGTGTTTTCGGAGATCGAGCTCGGTTTCCGAATGCCGGTGCTGGGTTGAGATCGAGTCCATAGACAAAACGCAACGGACCCAATATTGGTCTGCAGTTCAGCATTCCGTTGTCCATTGGATAACTTCATCGTCATGGCCTTCTACTGGCAGGTGGACGGTTCTCAAGAATCTTTCACCAGGCGAGATGGTTTTGTTGATTCAAGTCAGATAGCTAATAAAGCTCCTAGGGCTGTCCAAGCGCACAATGAGCCACGCCATGCGAGACTTGGTCTCTACCTCATCTCTCCAACCTGATATCCTTTGACAGCTGTCTTCAAGGATTCCGTATACATTAATCTTCATCAAGTAAGTTCAAAAAACACTACGTCATCTTATTTTTCTACCATGAACGTGCTAAAATTTAACCCGAGCTGCACCAACTTGTGCGAGCTGCAAGAGTAGGCAGTGAAGATGCATTAAGCTAGCTTATACACATTGCGTATCCATTGGACTCCTCGGCTCAATTATTTGTGATTTGGTGCACTTTGGCGCCGTTGATTTCCAACAACATCTTGCCAGTATTCTCAGCCTCCATCTTCGTCCTCACTGTCATATTCTTGATCTGCCTTCTGTGCTCGTCGCAAAGCTTCCTGCCATTCCGTGGACAAATCCCGTAATGCATTCGTGTTTCCAGAAGCAGCCGCGTCTACCACATCCTTTGGCATCTTGTGAGCGCTGTACTGTGGAGATGCGAAGCCATACGCTTCAGGGTCATCTTTGTTGAGTAATCTAAGCTCAGGAACGAAGACACTTTCAACATCGCTTTCAAACTCATCGCTATCCTCCCGCGTTTCAGTTCCTTCTTCTAGCCCCCCATTTTTAGGCAGATTTGAGATTGCAGCTGACGCAAGTTGAAAGCGAACCGGCTCCATTGGCTCTTCCGCTGGCACTTCCATTGTAAGAAGTTCAAGCCAGCTGAAGAGCAGCGGGTCCGTCCTCTGTGCCCACGGATTAATGTCTATAAGCCATACTTTGTTATGTGGCTCTGGAATATAGACATCAAATACGAAATTCTCCTCCTCGAACGTGCTCTTCAGTTTTTCCTCAAAGAAATGCTCTATAAGCCCCAAAAACCTGTCCTTCTCTTTATGCAGGAAATCGTAGTAGTTCATGTCACGCTGGCTCACGCCCACCAGTCTCCTCCCTCTTACAAAACAGCGAAACTCAACGGAGGGGTTCACGTTGAAACTCTTCCGTAGGACGAGATGATAGGGTATATGAGGGGCAGGTCCGTCGTCAATAGTATCATCAAAAGCATGGTTGAGATCAAAAGTGATGAAATCAGAGCTTTTGAGTAACAGATACACATCGTCTGGACTAAAGCAGTTCATGCTATTTCCAAGCATGTGTGTTGCATCCTTTGGCGCTGACCAATTCAGCTTGGGTAAAACTTTGCCCCCGAGCTCTTTTATTGTCGCTTTAATCTTATCATGCAGAGGACGCCAGTCCTTTGCAACATCTTCAATCTCATCCTCCTCGTTCTCATAGCCAGGATGAGGAGCCTCGTTGCAAGGCAAGTAGATACCGTCCGCTTGCAGGTACTCCAGGAACGGTGGAGTAAGCGGAATGATACGTGATTTTGGTGTGAAGGACCGATATTTAGGCCACCAGGAATTGTAAGCGCAGTTCAGAATATGTTGTTTCGTCAGTGGTGGAAAGGGCAATGTTTGAGGCGTGTTGCTGGCTCGGCTTTGGGGGTCGCTACTATTCTCAGCGCGGTCGAAGTTTGTCAAATCCGGAGCAATCATTTTGTCCTGTTCTGATCGATCTATTGTCTAGATTTGTGTCAAACATGGCGGGTGCAGTCACCCAGTCGAAATAACTCGAGGCATGCTGCAGCTTTTTTTCGTCGGCGATGATTCAATCTGCGGAGCGCATTCCGCGCTCTCGAAATCTGAACCTCGACCTCTGAATCTCCTCAACAGACTTGTTCAACCATCTTATTAGAAATTTGCAAAGCCCTAGAAGCGTGGTGCATCGCTTGATCAGGAGATATCAGAAGCGAACATACGAATCACCATGTCTTCTAACGTCGGTCTCTCGACTCCTCGCGGCAGTGGCACATCAGGCTACGTCCAGCGCAATTTATCTAATTTGAAACCCCGCGACCAAGCCGACCCGTACAACCTAGACGATCGGAAACATAGACAACGGAAGCCTGATCCTGAGATTCTTGAGCATGAAAGACGGCGCAAGATTGAAGTCGAAGTGTTTGAGTTGCGTGATAAACTTGAAGAGGAGGGCGAGCTGGACGAGGACGAGATTGATGATAGGTGCAACGCGCTGAGGCAGAGGTTAGAGGAGGAAAGCGAACGCGAAAAGAGCAAAAATACGGATGCGAGAGGCTTGAAAAGCCACCAAGTGCATGATTTGGCAAAGGCGAAGATTGAAGAGACCGAGCGGCTAAGAAGGGCCTTGGGAATACGAGAGGATTATGAGGAGGGCGGACATTGGAAAAGACAGGAAGAGCGACTAAGAGAGACGCTGGCTGAGAAAGCTAAGGAAGACGCAGAGAGGGTGCGACGAAACAGCGAGGACTGAATCCTTTCTCGCCGGCATGATAAACGTAGAGTATCACTTCTCCTCTTGTGCTTTCCCGAACTCTTCATCGAGCAGCCCGAAGAGCGGCACATGGAAAGCAAAGGCCAATGCTGCCTAGTTTATGAAAGCATCGATCAGCCCGGTGGACGGACCTGCGATACTCAGGGCGTGTTGGCAAAGGCTATATTTTAACGGCTTCTGACTATCTGACTACTACGGCCTGAAAATAAAAGGCTAGACCTGTGCATGGGGTAAATTTTGAGCACGCAGTCGGACAGAAACCATAAAATGCCATGAAAACAAAGCCGCTGGCTGCTTCAAAGGCATCATTCAAGAAATTAAGAACATCATCTGATTTACTCACTCGACTAAGGTTCTTCAACAAAACTATCCCGATCTGTACTCGCCATATTTACCGTGGCCAAAGATCGAAGCGCTCCAGATTCTGATCACTTGAAATCTTCTGAATTTTCCCTGCAAAACGAAAGCTCAGAAATATCCTTCAATAAATATCAATATTTTTCTCGTGGCCTCTCACTGGAAATCGGGTTGTGCATCAGAGTGGCATAATGCGGCGATCCGAAGGCTACAATACACCAGCCCTGACACTTGAAATGTGAGAATCCAAACAGCCAGCATGCCAGCTACACGGTTTTTGCATATCAGGCTTCCTACTCGTTCAAACGCTCGCAACGCCTCTTCGATTACAATACCAATTCTCTTAACGGCTGCAGTAACTCAAGTCTGGTCTAGCGTTCAATCTCAGAAGCGCATAAAATTCAATTTATTCATTGAATATTGAAAAGAACATATAACTCTCTCGCATACTTCTCTTCTCCCTGGCCGCCATAGCATGTGCTGTATTTTGTGGCAAAACAAGGCGACCTCCTCTGCTGGTTTTACTCGCGTCGTCATTGAAACCAGAGCCTCTTGACAAAGAACAAATTTGCTTGCCAGTAGGGTTCGTGGCTAGGACATGCAACTTTATGTGGACGGCTAAATGTCATTTGAGCTAGGAGAGGGTCGCAGAGCAGTAATAAAGCCTTTGATTTTCTATCTGATGTGTAGTCTCCTGCCATAGTCCCATTCCGGCATTATTTGTAGCTTTTCTTCTAGTAGACTGTGCTTGATATAACCGCACGCATGTTCGATCGAGTCCTACAATGATTTCAAATCACTTTGGAATATGCTTGATCCTATTCTTCAACCATCTTCATGCTAATAACTTTGGGCAGTCATAGCCCTCCCAAGATGGATTTTTTTTTCATAGCATTTCTGGTTTCTCTAGGGCACTGATTTGTATATTTCCGTTATAAAGCTTCTACTGTTGAGCTCCAATACTGTTTCACTCGGCGCGTGGAAGTGGCACGGGCAGAGTTCTTTACTGAGCTTGTTGTATGAGTGTTATGTATTGAGCTATACTAGATAAGAATCAAATAAGCCAACAAAAAGTTGAATCACTTACTGGTGCAGGGCCAAATAGTACTGAAGTGTTTTAAGCCATTTATCATAAAGTCAAAAGTGGTTCCAAGCAGAGTGGGCTGCGGGTTGAGTCCAGAGATGCGATCCAGTAGTTGTCCTAGCATTGCGGCTTGATAGGGACAGAATAGCGCGGTAGGAGACAATTCCGGAGTATGGGCTACCGGAAATTCGCGGAGAATATTCACCACCATTTCAATCATTGTTTCGATGGCCATTTTCGAACGTGTCAGAGCCTGTGGGTCGTTCAACTTCTCTGGTGGAACATGCATTGTTGAGAGCAGCTGATATTCATGTAGCAGAAAGGAAGCACTGTGAATGTGAATATAGGCAGATATAAGAACAGCGGAAACGTACCTGATGCAACAGGAAATCGGACCGCAGTACTGCGTTGCTTTCCCATTGCAATCTGCTAGCAAGTCACGCAGAGTGGAAACTAATAATTTGTCAAGATACCCTATTCTAGACACCATCAAATCTGGTGATAAATCGAATTTCTCGCGAAGTATCTTTTGCACCAGATACATCAGCCGCACACTCTGGCCTTGCCGACTAAAGCTGTCAGCACACACCGGTAGCCGGCTTTGCACTGTGAAGCACGTATTACTGGCGCATAACTCGTCAACAGAGTCCTCATAACCAGCGTCGGATATTGATGGGAGGACATCGTCTAATGATGGCATTTCGAAGACAAGTGCGCGCTCATGTTTTTCGTCGTGCAGAGATACTATGCTTTAGTGCGATCAAATAAGTGCTGTAATCGTCCATTTTCACAGAAATCCTTACCAGTCAAGGCTAAGAAGACCCCAGTAAGCTCTTCTACGTTCCTCATCAACGACAGTGTATGGGCTTCGGGCAGAAGCATCTAGTCCTAACGTTCTCGCCATACTACTGCAGTGCTTCAATCTCTCATACTCAAAGCCACGAAGAGCAGCATTATGCTCGAAAAGAGTAAGGAGTGAGCCAGCTTGCAAAAGCTCAATTGATGCACCTTTTATCTCGTACGCGGCCTTGTAGAGTCTCGATGCTGTCCTGTATAAATCGCCTCCGGAGGCGGTTATGCCAGATTGGGTGGGCTCGGAACATAACCGAACGCACAGCAGGAGGATAGCAGTTTCAGCATTAGCTTTCTTCGACAAGCTAAATACGCGCTTGAAGAAACGATTGCGGTTGATTATGGTTAGGTAGGAGTGCACGGAGCGAAAATAGTGCTTCGTGAACCGGTCGAAGTTCGCGCCAGCTGCGTCAAGAGCGCCGTAAACGATCATGCATATACTTAAATCAAAATCGTTTGTGGGAGAAAGATGGATACGACCGCTTGCAAACGGATAGAAAGTTGAACTATGTGAGGATACGAACCGGGTGGGATTCGTAGCTCCAAAAGAGAATGCGTCTTGCAAAGGGTAGATTTGGGGCAAAGCACTGAAGGCGCTGGCAGTAGAAGTAGGCCGATCGGGCACATCATACAAGGATTGAGATACCGTTGTTATTGAAGAGCTTTTACCGACGAAGAGGTTGTCAACAGAGGGAGTGGTAGACGGGGCTTCGGATGAGCGCATTGTAGATGCTTTCTCTTCAAGTTGAGCATTCTCCTGTTCGGGTAAGGGATGAACAGTGGTGAATGATGATTCGCCGGGTTGGCTGTCGTTCTCTGCTGTGATACGATCGAACGTTAGACGAGTTTTCGATCTTAATCTGTTCTGTGCCCCAGAGATATGTATTTGAACTCACCGATCTTACTCTTCTTCCGTTCCCGCTGCTTCCTTCTGAAATATTTCATAGCATGCGACCTTACAACCCGTTTAGAGTCCCTATTCTTCCATGACTCCGGTCCACCAGTGTTTATAAACGAGAGGACTTGCATCTTAGCAGCCTTTCCTCTTCGGCGGCGCGTTTTGGCGGAAGTTTAACAGGCAACTCCTCCGATCTAGGACTTCAATTGATCGCAATGACAGACATCTGGATGACTATCGACAATGGTTTCGAGCTCCATTTCGAACGTTCCGAAGAGCGCCATTTCCATAAAACGTTGCAGAGGTGATGAGAGCGAAGTTCCTCTCTGACAGCAGCGCACGTTGCGCTAGACGACTTAAGGAAAATGCTCAACACTTTTAGCGCCGCCGCGGGACGTTTTGGAGCTGACGCCTTAATGTGATGCCAAACCTACCAGCGTTAGTCTTGACGCGGGGGGCGGGAGGGAGACTCAGCGTTTTCGTTGCCTACAGCCCCTCTATTATTTGGTTGGAACAGCTGGGAATGCCAGTGGACTTGAAAGCATCGTTGCCATCGTGCTTGTAGATTTACCTCCTGAAGTTAGTCTGAAGCTGCCGTCCTGAACAGTTGGCTCTCCTCAGTCATATGGACATTTAAGGACAACTCGGAATCTGATTTTGGATATTTTCTCCATCGCATGAATCGAGCGGTAAGGACCAAAAACTAGTTCGAAAAAGGGCAAATTCAATCATCGTTCTCCACGAAATATGTCCATCGATCTTGAAGTGAGGGTTTTCATTCGCATATTCTTAGTAGCAGCGCGGAGAGACTTTAGTTCGACAATGATCTACCAAGCATGCCACAAAACCCTTCGCCACTCTCCTACCTTGTTTTACAAAATTCAATGAGACAATGCCGGGCTCTGTGGAGCATCAACGACAGTACGGTGGCAGTGTCGAAGCGGAACGTGAGCGGTGCCAAGGTTTGACGTAAGCTTTGAAGGGCCGAGCAAGACTGAAACTGGGATGTTGGCAGCAAGGCTGAAGGTGATGCAATGTGACGTTGATTACTTGCCACGAGGTTCTGCATGAAATCTTGCTTTACATGGTATATCTATTGCTTATTTCAGACTAGAATCTAGTGCTTTATGCTAATAAATCAATTGAACACGACTCTTAAACCTAATTATCCATCTACACACACAAGATGTCTGCATTGGATGAATTGAAGAAGCAAAACGCGGCGTTGCAAGGTTTGCAATCTACAACGGCTTAAATTTCAAAGCTGACATCATACATAGCCGGCATCTCGAATATCTCCAAAGTCGCTAATAATAGTCCTGCCAAACGAGCTGGCGAAGCTAAGAAACCACTAGGGCAAAAAGCAGAGTCCACCACGCTTCCGAAGAAGGCCCCGGTAACTAGCATTCAGAAATCGGCGGTTACGCCCGCGAAGAAGCCAACTCCAGCTCGAACACCTATAGGAACCAAAAAGGCTGTTCCAGGCACTGCAAGCAAAGCAGCGTCGGATGGTCCAACACCAGTCAAGAAGCCCCCAGCTATGGGGGCATCAACTTCAACACGTATGCCATTTGCATCTTGATTTTATGCAGAATCATCGACGGCTACAGCCACATTTGTTACTTCTACTCTCCTTCTCCATATGGTGTATTGATACATTCCTGGCTCTAATGCAGATGTAGGCACTCCTATAGGAACAAAGAAACCCATCCCCGGCACCGGGCAACCTGCTACCGTCTCCAAACCGACAGTTTCAGTTGCGAAGAAGCCGCCTGCAGCAAGTGCAGCGCCACAGAAGGAAACACTTACAGTTCGAGGTCCCCCGACCATCAATGACAGCCCGAAGCCAACACCAGTTAAAAAAACCCCTCGAAAACTTGAGCGTAGAGGCGATTCTATCAGTCAAGCCGGCGGTATGACCACCGGGGCTCTAAATAAAGGAGTGGGGGCAACTACGGGAGTTGTAGACAAAGCTAGCGGAGGTGCAACGTCAGGAGTAAACTCTGCCTTGGGTGGGGTGACGAGTGTTGCTGGAAAAGGTGCAGAACGGTTGCCAGGTGGTGAGTTGATTCCTTCATTCGCCTGAATGACCAGTCGCCGTAACCAACTGTTCGCTATGCTGAAAGCTTGGTGGAGGCTAAGATCGAGCATCGATATTCCTTTTAGCCAGTTCGCTGCTAACTTGACACAAGGTGTCGGTAAACCGGTTAAGCATGTGACAGACAATGTTGGCAAAACTGCTACTGGAGCAACTTCGAACGTGAACAAAACTCTCGGGAGCACAACAAGTGGGCTCAAATCGACTATTGGTGATACGACAACAGCTGCCGGTCAAGGCGATATACGAGGTGCCATTGGTGGTGCCACTGGAGGGCTAGGCAAAACTGTTTCGGGAGCTGGTAAAGGCGTTGTATGTGAAATAAGTTTCACAACAATTCTTTTTATCATACTAATGATGTCAGGGGAATACCGCTGGAGATGCAGTTTCCGGCCTTGGCGATACCGTAGGTGGTCCCGTTGGAGGCGTTGTTGGCAATGTTGGTAAAGGTACGAAGAATTTAGTGGGTAGCACGACAAGCGGAGTTGGAGAAGGGGTTGGCAAGCTGGGGAGAGGAGATGTTATTGGTGGTTTAGGTTCAACTGTTGGTGGTGTCGGAAAAGGTGTTGGTGGGCTACTTGGAGGGGTTCTTGGTGGCCAAGAAGATGACTGAGTCCTAACGTTGAAGGCAGCGGTAAGTTGAATTTGAGTCACTAGCTGAGGCTTGACAGCTAGAATTTATATTCTACTCTTGGAGTTTGGTGTCTTTTATTCCAGAAAAAAATAGGACATCCTAAATTGGGTCTGAACACGATGGAGAAGAGAATTATCAATACTTGAGGAAAAACACAGGTCATAGGGGAGGGTGCGCACGGAGTGCAGAATCTTACTTTCTTGCACTGGGCGCTCACGTTATCATCTCAATCTAGCTGAATTCCGCTCAGCCACTCGGATCAGGAGTCCAACGATCCACAACATAAAAGGAAAAGTTCATTAATTCAAGCCAGAACTCTTTGATTTCGTGGCATGTTTCCACCTATTTGTGTTTATGACGGATGAGCCGTGGAGAGGCTGGGGGCCCTCGGCGGGAAGATACAATCCGATTGGCTGCACATCTTCCGTGTGAGACGTCCAGCCTGTGTAAAATGTCCAGCAGACGCTGCTTAGAGGAAGCGGACAGCTTCCGTCCAGTAGCTTTAAAAGACTCGAAGTCGTCAGCGAGGATGAAAATTTCCCCGCAGTTCCCGAAGTCAGATGCCGTAATTCCAGCTCCTAAGAGACCACGTATCGAGCGGCAACCGGAGGCTTCAACTCATGTAGATTTCTCTTGCGACGTTAACGGCGGAAACGGAGGTCTTAAAGACTGCATAACCGCGCTTTGAACAATCCTTCTATCAGCCAGTTCGCCGTCGGTTTTCTTGTCTTTGGCTGCGTAGCCTGTCTCTGTATTTCAACATGGCGCCGAAGGATCTACATATTTGCATTATTGGAGCAGGTATGAATTGATCGACTCCTTATTGACTACATATTGTTATGAGTACACTCTGATATCTTTCACAGGTATGGGTGGGCTTGCTTGTGCGCTCGCACTGGCAAAGAAAGGTTTCACGAAAATCTACGTCTACGAAAATGCGTCCAACCTTGGATTTGTCGGGGCGGGAATACAGCTTGCCCCAAACTTGGCGCGCATCCTCGATCAGCTCGGTGTTTGGGGGCCCATTGAGGCAGAGGCAACAGACGTGACTGAAACGAGCATCCGGCAAGGATCAACAGATGCCGAACTGGCCCATGTGGACTTGAGTTACATACGGAAAACCTATTCGCATCCGCACATGACTGGGCACCGTGTTAGTCTAGCGGGCGGACTGTACAAAGGATGCCAAAATGAAAGTGACAAGATCACATTTCATTTTTCTCATCAGCTTCTTTCCATTGAAAGTTTTGGGCCGAAACCAAAATTCACGATCCAACCACGGGATGGCACGCCTACCCAAGTCGAGTGTGACATTCTCCTCTGCGCTGACGGCATCAAGAGCATAGGTCGCGTATCTATGCTGAAAGAGCTGGGTGTTACTGCCAAGATAATTGACACCAACCAGGCTGCATACCGGATCATGCTACATAGGAAAGATATGGAGAATGACCCAGATCTACTCAAATTAATCAACATGAATGGTGTAACACGTTGGATTGGCGAAAAGCGACATATTATCGCGTATCCTGTCCAAAATCACCAGATATACAACCTTTCCACAGTGCAGCCGGACGACAATTTTGCAGCAGCACCAGACACCACATATACAACCAGAGGCTCAAAAAAGGTGATGTTGGACGTTTTCCACGACTTTTGCCCAACTGTTCAGAAGATGCTCAATCTGGTACCGGATGGCGAAGTTTGCGAGTGGAAGCTGAGAGTTCATGAGCCGCTGCCAACATGGGTTTATAAATCAACAGCGCTGGTGGGTGATGCTTGCCATCCCACTCTGCCGCACCTTAACCAAGGTGCTGCACAAGCTATCGAAGATGCCGCTTCAATTGCTGTTGTGCTGGACAAATGCCCATCCTCAAATCCTGACGACTTGACACGTGCCCTCAAAGTGTATGAGAAAGTAAGAAAAGACAGAGCATACCTTCTAGTGGACTTGGCAGCTCAAAGCGGCAAGGCTTTGCATCTAGGAGAGGGCAAAGCAAGGGAGGAACGAGACAAGGCATTTGCAGCAGTGAAGCAAGGAGGGAGAGTTCCGGACAAGTGGGCAGATGCAGATGTGCAGAAGATGATCTATACTTTTGACGCTGCAAAGGAGACTGAAGACAAATTTGCTGAATTCTTCAATGGGACGACTGACGCAGAATTACATAAGCCATCGTTGTAGATTGTTCGTAGACCAGCAATTGGCATTTACTGTAACTTTAATCTTTTCTCAGCTACTGTTTCAGTTTTAATTCTTTCCCGCTAGTGAACTTTCTCGTCTATATTTTGCAGCGAATGGCTTGATATACTTTCTACGTTAATGAGATTAGGGCCGTATCATATTTATAGGCGAAGAGAACAGAAAGTCCGAAAAAACACGGCATCGTAACGTGAATTGTCGTCGTCATGGAAACACATATAAATAGTAGACAAATATGAATGGAGCCGTCCCTTCTCGCTACCCGAGCTTGAGGATCGATGATTTTGGATTTTTGATCCAAAAAAAAGGGAGAAAGGAATAAAATGGACCAAGCCTGACGGACGCGTCGATTGCTACGTCATCTCCACAAAACAACGCCAACGTGAGTTATTAAAGATGAGAAAATAAGGCCAAGAGAGGCCTGCCCGCACGAGGTCATTAAATCTGATGGTGCATTTTAATGAAATAGTTCGAGTTAGATTTGTTGTATCACATGACTAAGTAAGCAGCGAGACCTGGACTATTTGAGGTATCCACAGACTTAATATATGTTCTGAGCATGTGGGAAGAAGGGAGAACCCCAAATCTGATTGAGTAACTTTATGCCACATTAAGTTTGTCAAGGTGAGCGTAAGGGGACATACAAAGAGCTGGCGGAGGTACCTGGTTCGGCAATGTTTAACCTTGTCGCCTAAGGCATAAAATGCGCAAGCTGCAGCAGCCTAGCACGTATTGCTGATCGCGGTTAAGCTCTACTTTTGACTACAGAGCTCTTATTTGCGCAATTTCGAATTCAAGGTGATTCTATAGTATTTGATCACCGTTATTCAGTGTTTTCACCCCACCATATAATCTTCAAAATGTTCATCTCGCGGTCAGAATATGGTGAGTGTGGCTGCTGCAGCCTCACTGCAACACATCGCTAACATTCTGTATCCCAGATCGTGGTATCAAGTATGGTCAAATACGAACACAGCAGTCGGATCAATGCTGACGTGGCATAGTACCTTCTCCCCAGAAGGCCGTCTCTTTCAAGTTGAATACTCGCTCGAGGCCATCAAACTCGGCTCGACGGCAATAGGCGTATATACCCCTTTACCAACAAAAAATACACGAGGCTTATAGAACAATCAAGGTCTCTACATCTGAGGGTGTGATTCTCGGAGTCGAAAAACGCGTCACGTCGACTTTGCTCGAAACATCGTCCGTGGAAAAGATTGTCGAAATAGATCGACATATCGGCTGCGCGATGTCTGGCTTGCAAGCTGACGCGCGCAGCATGATCGAACATGCTCGAGTCGAAGCCCAGAACCATGCTTTCAACTATGCAGAACCACTGCGAGTGGAGAGCTGCACGCAGGCAATTTGCGATTTGGCACTCAGGTTTGGCGAGGGCGCCGAGGGCGAGGAGAGCATCATGAGTAGACCATTTGGTGTTGCATTGTTGATTGCTGGTTACGATGAAGACGGACCAAGTCTGTATGTTGTTTTTGACCCAAGTACGAGGTAAAATGTGTTTGAGGCGAGAATAACCGACGAGTAGATACCACGCCGAGCCCTCTGGCACGTTCTATCGATACGACGCGAAAGCCATCGGCTCCGGATCGGAAGGCGCGCAGGCGGAGCTGCAGAATGAATTCCACAAATCGCTCACATTGTCGGAAGCCGAAGATCTAGTGTTGAAGACACTGAAGCAGGTTATGGAAGAAAAGTTAGATAGTAAGAATGTGCAGCTTGCCAGCGTGACGAAGGAGAAGGGGTTCAGAATTTATGCAGACGAGGAGATGGAGAGGGTGGTAGGAAGACTACCCAAAAACTAAGCGTTAGAACTCACGCATCAAACCAAACTTGAAGCAAGGCGTTTGGGCGTCACAGCAATGGCATGTAGCATTACACCGCATCTATCAGGTGAATAGACGGCGAAGGCCAGGCGATAGAGCCAATAAAGATAAACGACGCCGCACTACGAAGTCCTGTGATGGGAGCGGCCTCTTTCGCACTGAAAACGAGCTCCGATTGATCTATGCATATACGTCTTATTTCAAATTGGTCGATGGCGTGATTTGCCGAAATATGCAAGCGCAGATGCAATTGTTAGATTGTCGCCTGGCAGTGCTAATTCAAACACAACTCTATCGATCTTGTCTGAGTTTATGTACACGCTAATCACACATCTTTTGCCCGAAACTTCGTTCACATCGCGCTTTGCCCAGATTCGGTACAGCATATCTAGAACGGATTGTCCTCTGGCGCGATCTCCTTGTGGAACCAGGGACCAATGATTGGGAGCTTTTCGCCAATGTCCTTACTGACGCGAGGAATTTCGGCGAAAAAGAAGAATAGGAAGATGCCCGTTGCGGCGCCAAAATAGCCTGCCGTCGGTGCCCTGTCGTTTTCATGTCAGTGTCACGCTTCATGTCGACATCTGGATCAAGACTGAGATTGTTGAGCCGTATTGGCTCGCTGCTTCGAGGAGAGGTTTCCCGAGCTGCAACCGTCGAACGGAACACGTACCATCGCATAACAGCACTAGGCGTAATACCAAGGAAGTGAGGGCCAGGTTTGTATCTACAATGTCGATGTTAGGTAAAAATCGTCGCATCAATAGTAGGACGGAAGCAGGACTTACGAAGGCGCAAACCGGGATTTGAAGACCTTTTGGCCAGGCCGGGTAGCCCATGGTGCCTGTTTCATTATCAGCAGATTGAAAACGCAATACTAGGGCCGCAAACACACTTGCGACATGGTTGCAGAGAGCATGTGGTGTGTAGTTGAAGGAGCTGAGGTTCGGTGCTCAGATCAAAGACAGTGGCAGAACTCGGAAGAGCCCGCTGTGCATTGACCAATCAACGCACGTCTTTTTCTCCTCGCAGACCAAGAACCAACTTGATCGTGAGTCCCTCTATAACTTAACGTTCTGCCTTTGAGGAGATTAATTTATCTTCGAGATCATTTTGAATCTACTCCGAGAGGTCATATTAATGAGCTACGCCATAGCACGGGCTACCAATGATGTGAATCATTCCAACTGTTTCGTTTCACCATTTTTCAAAAAGTAGCAGCAATAAAGTCGCACGACCACTTGATGCTAATGAACAGGAAAGCCAGTCTTATGCTGGAAACGTATGCTGCACAGCGGATATACTATATAGTGCTTCCTGTTATTATACCCGCCGCTCACTGTCCTGTTTTCGTTCTGTTGAGTAAGTTGAATTAAATCAAAGTTAGGAAGTGCTTGTGATCGCAGTTGTGCAGCGTTCAAAGAGACGGAAAGGAAGCAATAATTGCTGCGAGAAATGATGCACTTATGATGGACATATACCTCTATTTGTGCACGTATGTTCTTAGATCTATCCATACAGAAAACGGTCATTCATGAGAGAATCACATGATTTGCAATACCTTCCCTCGCCGCTAACTTCAGGTTACTGTCTTCAGGTTCAGATGCTGACTTTATGTCATGAGGCTCACCCATGATGCATAATAGGTACAATGCTGTTACCTTATTCAAGCTTGTGTTGACTGATATAGACTTAACCAACCTTGAGGCCGGCCCATGTACCTCCTGAACGGATTAGGCAAAACGTGGAAGGATTATTGAGTATATATTTCAGAAGAAGCGCCTTTATTGCTATTCTTCCTTTGTGCAACGTCTTGCTTTGTACTTAGCTCCTATAGCGAGTGCACCTGCTACTGAATTGGATATCTTTCCCAACTTGTTACTTCACAGTTTTAAAATTTGCTTCTCGTATCCAAGTATTTCCGTATCACAGAACTAGATGAACATGAGAGAGCAATATGATAACGGCGAAGTAGCGAGTTGGGAAAGATTTCTAATTCATTAGCGTGTGTACTCGCTGTAGGCGCTAAGTACAAAGCAAGACATTGCACAAAGGGAAGAAGAATGGAAAGCTCCCGTGCGCAGAGCGATCAAGGAACATTTTTGTTTTAACAGCCTCTTTAAACAGATTGCTTGCTTGGCCGTCCGGATCGAGGGGCGTCATCAAGATATTCATCCCTCATGACAAGTGGGATAGCATCAGGATCAAATCCTCGTTGAAATGCTCGAGCGTAAAAGATTCAACTGTACGCTTTCGTGGGCTAGTAGCTTCTGCTATCTAGGCAATTGTCTTATCACAAAGAAATGATTTCAATGCTAGTACAAAGCTCGAGTTGAGATATCACACACAATGATGAGGAAATCAAATTCAGAGACCGAGCTCAAGTAAGAAAATGTAAGGACAGATAAGGATAAACTTTGAGCATCTCTTGTCAAGATTGGTGGCGCTGGTGGCTGTCATAGCCTTGATCAAAAACTCTTGACGCACGCCTTCATACATTGATTAATTATTGATTCACAGTTTGTAGTATCATGTTGACAGAAACGAATCTACGAGTTAATTCGATTCTTCTCGAGAATAGCGACGATTGATATTTCAAAATTGGCTGCGGCTCAATTCCTCATGCCAAGACGGTTTCAACTTATCAAGCCCCTGAGCTGCTGACAGAGCATACAATCTAGCCGCGCTGGGTTAGTAGATACATTGTAATTGACTGCGATCTTCAAAGTGCTTAAAATAACAACTTTGGCGACGATCCAAACGCTAAAGGCCTTGTTATCTCCTCTCCTTCGATGGCTTTGTCGCACTGGGGCGCGATCTGGAACTTCACAAAGAAAGCGTTCTGAGTATATGCAACGACCGCAGAACGCGAAACCTTGCTTGGACTTGGGGATATGAACAAATTTGAATCTGCCGAGAAAGGAAGCCATAGCGACGACTCGTCAACGACGCCTACGGTGGCCCAGCAAGTTCATCCACATCACCACACCGGCTTCATTGTTCATGCAGGACAAAAGATCAAGCATTTTGTTCATCCTAAGGACGGGAGGAAGATCCATATTGCTCAGCATCCTGAACAGGAACAGAGCTTACGTCGATATCTGAGTGCAATACACCCGGAAACTTCGTATGATATCGTGATTCACGGGAGTCCTGACCATGTTAGCGTTTTCCTGACCGTGTTTGGTTCTTGGTCTTCTAATTTGAGTAGATAGCAGTGTTACGGGAAAGCCAAGCACTCCGAGATGAGGAACGAGCGCAGCTCAGGCTTCGCTACGGGGCGGATTTTGACCGCTTCGAGAGGATCATTCAAGAACTGGACCACCTGAACAAAGAATTGCACATGGTTAGCGAGCATGCCGTTCAGCTGGATGCTAACTTCGAGAAATTCGGTTATAGCGCGCATCTGCGTGAGCTGCAATTCACTCGCATCGAAGTTTGAGTCAAGCTGACCTTGTCCGAAGGAACCTTGCCGGCCAGCGGAACGACGTCTTCGTCGTCCTCCACGTTCGAAGGACACGACCACCATGACGAGCATGCGTCTACCGAAGACTACTATAAAGCTCAGAAGAAACTAGGGCAGTCCCTGGTTTTCTTCAAGCGCCCAATGATGCGGCAGTACTTCCACAAAGGATTACTCTGGCGGTCGCAGAGCTTTCAGGAAGTTGTTTCTTTCGAGCTCTTTGTGGATTTGTTCTACGTCGGTATCATCGCAATCGCGGGTGACGCTGCATCTGAAACACCAAACGGCGAGAGCCTCCTCAAATTCGTCGTCGTCTTTACTCTTGCCTGGAAGTTTTGGGGCGATGTGTCCTTGTATGTCAGCTGGTTCGACGCTGATGACATCCTCCGGCGGATAATTGTACTTTTTACTTTGACGTGTTTGCTTGGCTTCACCGTAAACATAGGTGGTGCGTGGGATACCACCTGGCCCGCTTTGGTGTCCTTCTATCTGGCGCCGAAGTGGCTCAGCACCCTGTACTTCCTATGGATGGCGTACCTGATACCAATGGTACGCAACGCCATGATAAGCACTGCCGTCGTCACATGGCTGCCGAGCGCATTTTACATAGCCAGCATCCACGTTGGACAGTGGAAGCGCCAAGGACTCATATGGCCCGCGATATACCTGGATCTTTTCGGACCGGCAATGCTTGTGGTTCTTGAGCGAGGTCCGAAGTGGATGGGCTCCAAAATGCAGGCGTGGGCACGAAAGACGTACGACTTCATTCCCGGTGCCAATATCGAACATAAAATTGAGCGCACCAATGCTTTTGTTGCTCTCGTTTTCGGCTATAGTGTCGTTGCTTTGTTATACCAGAGCGCGGTAAAGTTTTCCTTAAACGCTTTCTACGGCAAGGCTGTCCTTTTTTTGATCATATCGTTCACGTAAGTTTTTGCAATCATCGGCAGCGAACTCTTTAATCAGAAAGGGCCGGAACACACTCCGTTCATCGGTAGGCTAAATCACAAAACAGGTATAACTGGATATACTTTGAAATTGACGCATTCAATATGCACACACATGCGATTCGAAGACACTTTTGGTCTTGTAGGTTGAAGTATAAATTACTCAAATCAAACGCTGATTTTCGTCAAGCTCTCCTGTGGCTGTCCGCGCATCTGCCGTTCATCATGGCGTACGTCCTTGCCGGCGCTGCTCTATCCAAGATTGTCCTCGCTCACGATCTGGGAAACGCGAGCTCCGAATGGCTAGCAGAGCCCTACAATGAGCGGTCCGAAGAAAAAATTTCTCAAGGATTGCGATGGTATTTTTGCGGTGGCCTTTCTGTCTCTATGATATGCATGACATTCATCTCCATGTCTCATACTTATCGTACAATACCAAACGTGCGGCTTCGCAAGGGTTTCCGGTTGCTCTACCGATTTGCAGTGTCGATAGCCATTCTACTATTACCACTTGCGCGCGAAAGCTTGAACAGCCTTCAGCTAGTTGGTACGTGCTGTGCACTAGTCGTTTCCATCTTACTCTTGGAGATACGCGGCTCTGCATCTAGCGGCACAACATTCTGGGGCATAGAGGAATTCCGCAGGAGGAAAGGGGGCTACTCCGCTCGATGCCACGTTAGCAGAAAGGTGCTCGAAGAGAATATCAAAACAGGAAAAGTAGTCAATGTCGAAGATCTAGCGAAGAAGGAGAAGACCACCGAAAACGCTCGAGAAGGCTTCACCGTATGATTCTGTTAGGAAAAAAAAAATCAAGAATATGAACCATAGCGGCGTTTGAGCTTTTGAGTCCTTGCCGTATTTTTTTTCTCGCTCAAAGCGAGCAGAATTCAATAGTCGATTCTTCCTCAATTCCACCGTTTTCAGTGCAACAAACACATTGATCAAGCGGGATGGACATAGGGGCTTGTGAGTCCAAGCGCAGCTGGCATCGGCTCTTGAGATATCGAAGCAACAGAGCAACTCCAACGAGGACGCTTGTATCTCCTCTCTTGGCTGCTTAATTTGTCTCCAAAGTACTCACATGCCCCGATTGTTCCGTAGTCGACCAATTGTCACATCCCCAACGCCGCAACGGCCTTGACCGATCGCGTCTCCTCGCTCTCCTTTAAGCCAGGCCAAGATTTCTATCGCGAGATGCCAAGCCGACGGAGACACAATATTGAGGAATCGAAAGACTCCGCATTTCTTGGGAGAAACGATCCAAGATCTTAGCAGAGCATTGTTCACGTTCGGGGTGCGTCAGAGATGCACTTCAGAAGTCTACGTGCTCGGCTCTGTGGACAAAGCTTCCCCGTCTACAGTGTTCAGGCCACGCATTTTCAAAATTAAGGTTGATTCCAGCAGCGCAAAGAACGTCGCAGGGTCATCGATCGCACATGCAGAAGCTACGCAAGCATCCGTACTCATTTCAAGGAGTATATGGCCGTGATAGGCGACCGGTGCCACTCCGGCTCAATGGTGCGAACATCCTGAAACGGCAAACCAGCCACACCACAGGGCGGATGTCAGCGTGCCTGTTCAACTGCCATAAGTTAAGGCCTACGTCGAAGTGCACCCGGAATCCTCTTCGCATCAAGGTGCGATATCTAGCTCCTGGACTCTCTATCGATTGCTGGCGACCCGCGGAATCGACCACGCGTTCACGCTCACTCCGGACTGGGGTGGTGAAAGGTTGCCAGCTCATCCGAAACTCTTCACATTCATGCGCCCAACCAGGGGATGTGTTTTCATCAAACATCACACGCCTCGAACCTATCTTCGCGGTAGAAAACATGCTTTCTTGGCTTCGGCGACGAGTCGCAGTCCTGAAGCCTTGCAGGTTTTGTATACGCATGACCTTGTCCGTTTCTCACTCATGATTGATGTTCGTTCCTTTTTGCAGATTGGCATCTCGGCCTTTTTATTAGTCTCTTTCTCTCTGTCATTCCTGTCCCATTTCGTTTCTTTCCTAGCATACCTGTCGCTGTTGCTGCATCGTCACTCCTTTCTGCGCTGGACGCTGTGCCTTTTTATTTATACTTCTTCTACTATACGCCTGCTGAACCTTCACAAGTCGAGCTAACCAAGAGGCCTTTCTTTTTGCAAAAATGGTGAACGTCATGCTCCCTCTGCGCGGTGCGCAGGCCGTTTTTACAATGGTGGAGCTTGGTCTCACATCCTACGGTATGCCACGCGCACCAAATCCTCAAACGTGTCCCAGCGATCCATTGACGAGGATTTGATACAGTGTCCAACTGGTGGGCCAACTACTGGAGGGACGAGGTCCCCGCCGAGATTATTTTGCTGCTTTTCGCCAGTGTTTTCAGCCTGATCACGACCATGTATCTGTCACTCGCTGCTCTGAACAAGCTGCCCGCTATCGCCGCAAATCGCTACGCGCTCCTCGCCGCCGATGGTCTCACTATGACTTTCTGGTTTGCTGGGTTCGTCGCGCTGGCCGTATTTCTGAGCAGCCGCGTGTGCTTTGGAAATGTGTGCAACATCGCCAAGGCTGCCGTCGCCTTCGGCGCCTTCAGCTGGTACGGAGCTTGCCCTACAACGTGTGCAGTGTGGAAAGCGACGCGAGCTGACCAAGTATTGACAAATAGGTTGCTCTTTGCCGCGACGACGGCTTGGGCCGGAATATACACTTACCGTGCCCGCAACCCAGTCACGCCGAAGGAAGTCGAGTCTGAAATGGCCCAGTCGTGATTACGCCCGGGCATGAGCATTACTGAAAGGACGGGCCGCATTTCCAGCTCGAGTTTTAAAAGCTTTGAGACAGTGGACCTTCACTCGGACACTGAGAAGCAAGCTTGACATGCATGCTGCTGATATCCTTTCATTGTCTATGACACGACTCTCATGTCGTCACGAGTCACTTGCACGACAGTGGCTCGCTCGCTCTGTCTCTTTCCGCCTCCGGTACTCCTTAGTCCCGGAATCTGCGTGCCTCGTATTCAAGAACTTTGTATTCCTATCGTTTTCGTTTGGTATGACTCGATGGGCGTAAAATGGCCTGGGTGAAGAGGTGATCTTGTGGTACCAATGGATGGTTTTTTAACGTTGCGGTTATATGATGTGACCTCCTATGTAGCCACGAATGGAAAATTTGCATTTTAACCGGCAATCGAGTGTCGTCGTTGAAATCAGAGATGCAGCACCTTTAGCCTTTTGCGAGCGATACTCCCCACACTCCTGATGCTCCACGTCGCGTTTGTTTCTTACATTATCAGAGGTTTCAATGGTTTTCTGGCTGGCTTATATGCCTAGAAGAGCGAGATTGTGTTTCCACTCCTGGACAATTTACGACAAAATGCATGAGTTGGGCCAGCAAGCTCAAAGACTCGATCACATATTGTCGACGCAAGTCTTATCAAGGAACACCACGAAGTGCGAAGGATAATTTCAAAGTACCATTATAAAGCTCTATTTCATATCGTGAAATCCCAAATGTCATCTTCATCAATCGTGACCTTATGCTCATCGCATTCGCACAGAGAAATTCGTACAGAGTGTAGCCACCCCGCCTTAGATCAAGTCATGATCATCATGAGGGTTAAAAACTCCGCAGAAATGCCATAATCATATAAACACAAGAGACAACGCTCGAAAATGCTTAACTTCCCCTCTGGAAAATTTGTGTTAGCGGGCTAGAGGGATCATCATGAGAAGCCCTCGTTCTGATATCGCTCCGCTACTCGTCTGATCTCCCATTTCCAGCTGTCACCGTCGTTCGGCCGCGCTTCGCCATTGATGAACCATTTCTCTGTCCACTTTCTCCACTCGACTTCTTCGATCCGCTGACGCTTGATGAATCGTTGACCTAGATCAAATTCCTCGCCGAGGTTCCAGTCATCGTCCATGACATTGTTTTCTTTATTTATACCGCCCATTCCAGGTGTGATCTTGCTGCGCTCGTCCGGCAGATCTTCAATGCCAGCAAATGGATCGTCATCTTCTTCAATGGAGACGGATCCGGGTGTGAGAGGCTTATCATGCCGATCCAATTGCCGAGGATCAACTTTGAGCCATTTGTGCTTTTCTGGGTCGAAGACCATGCCGCGTTCTATGCGTGGTCCGCGGTTCTGGTTGACATTGGCGATCAACGCTGGTCGCGGGGGACTGCCGTGTCGTGGAAGTGTATTTGGTTCTCGATGGCCAAGGGCTATGCTGCTTGGAATGCTGTTTGTATGGTGATGGTGAGAATGATTTATGCCATGTGTTGGCTGCAGTGGGAGCGTTGACGTCGAAGGATTATCGGGGAAATTATACACCATGTTCTCATTGCCCTCCCATCGCTGCTTGGCAGCATTATAGACCATTCCTTTCTCATCTGCTAAAGCGTTAATACCGATTCAAGACTCGTAGACCTCAACCCACTTACTCTTAACTGGAGGCGCCATCGATAAAGGAATGAAATTCTTTTTAATGTCCTTCGAGCTCTTCTTTCTAGTCGCAGTAGGACTGTTGTGTGGGCTGCGAGCAGCAACTTGAGCCTTCCAATTGATGTGTGAAGGCATGACGGGCCCATCCGTTCGTCGTAAGCTCGGTTGGGATGCTGTAGACAGTTGGCTGAGTCTCTGCTCACGTGCGTTGCGGCTCGCTGCAGTGTCTCGAGCAAAGCGTGGGGTATTGTCCTGCCGAGGAACGAAGTATGATTTCGGCGTCGCCGGTGCACCTGGAGTCGAAGGCACAGTTGAAGAAGCGGGAGTCGTCGCCGACCCCGGAGTCGCAGTTGCGGATCTTTCTGGCATTTGCATCTTCAGGTTCGTCCGACTGTCCTTCCGCCGGAGCGTGGCGGGGCCATAGGCCTTTGGTTCCTTCATGAATTTGCTTTCCTTTGCCGCTGAGGTCGGAAGATCATCGAAAGCGTCGAGTTCATCGCCTTTCCCGTACTCTCGCTTGATTTGCACCCTCAGTCGCTGGTTGCTAACGGCGACACGAGCAAGATGAGGTGGGGCAATATGAGCATCGCGACGCTGACTCGTTCTACTTGGTGTAGCACGCTGTTGCTCTGCCACACTCATGCGAGAAAAGGATCGAGCCGGAGGCGACATAGGACGTTCATGGTGGTCAGAAACCTGACGTTGGTGGCTAATTCGAGCATTGACGTTATGCGACTGACCTGAAGCAGCACCAGCAGGAAGAAACGGCACAGACTGTCTATTGCTCAGACCGGCAGTTGGCCGGCCGAGGACCGGTGCAGAGCGTTTTTGTCGCAGCAGCTGAGCACTCGTCGTGGTTGGAGCAGGCCGGCTTGTGCGTTGGAGGTAAGGTTGCTTTGTAGACTGTGAGGACTGGCCGTTGCCAGTCTCGTAAACAGGTGCCAATTGGGAATGCTTGGAGGCTGTGCTTGTCGGCCGCGGGATCCGGGACGTGGAAGACTTGTCAGTGAAGGTTATGGTCGTAACAGACGAGCGCGAGGAGGACGTCCGGGTTTTTGGAAGCTCGATCTTGACGTTGCGATTCAGGTTGCGCTTCTTAGAGTGCTCGATGATATCAACGCCGCCTAGTTCCAGGCCCGAGAGCATGTCGTCGTCGTCCTCGCCGGGCCGAATGCGCTTGGCTGGCACATTCAAGGGTGGATCGAACCTGTCCTCGAAATCGCTGTCCTGCTGCTTCCGCTGCTCGAGCCTCGCTTTGAAATCAAGTGGCTCGTCGGGGAACACGAGACCGCCAAGCTCGTCATCCTCGCTTTCCCCAGTCATGCTCGTGCAACTGCCCATGCTGGGACTCATGGCAGAGACGGAGGAAGAGCGACCACGTGTGTCGCGTCGCGTGCCTCCGAACCTGATGCCAAGGCTTCCTTCCGCCCACTCGCTGTCGAAATCGTCGTCGATGCAGGCGGCGTTGGTGTTCGCGGCCGGCGTGACTGGGCCTTCCTTCCCCAAGCCCACCTTGAGCTTGAGCCCGACCTCGTGGCTGCCCCCGAGGTCGAAGTCGTCGCCCCAGTCGTCCGCGACGTTCCTTTTGGCGGGGGTTCTCTGCTTTCCTAATCGCTTGATCGCTCCGCCCAGCAGGGCGGAAGGAGGCACATTCTGGGGAATGGGGATGCCAACTTGTTTGGCGGAGGCTATCGCCTTGGACGTCGCCTCGTCGTCGCTTGGGGTGATAAGAACGTGCCAGTCTTCATCGGCAGCATTCGACTCTGAGCGTGCGCTCACAGAGCGGCGGGACGAGAAGCCCGTCGAGTGTGCGCCGGTTGAAGTGCCAAAGTTGATGTCGCCCTGGAAGTCTGCGTCATCGTCCCAATTTTCAATCTCTGGAGCCATCGCGGCGGCTCCTCCACGCCGGGCAGGCGAAGCTGTATGGTTAGTAACACGTTCGTTCAGGAGAACGGCGGAGGGTCGGAGTCAGACGAGAGGTGCAAAGGCTTTTGGACCTTTTGCAGGTGGATGGGTGGTGTCGGTCAAAGAGGTGGCCGGACGGGTTGGGTTCCCTGCGTCGTGCCTCTGCTGGCGGCCAATCACAGGCCGCCAATCCCCACTTTGGCGCCCCTGCCCGCAGTGACACCTCGAAGAAAAAACACCCACGGTCAAACACGCGTTTTGCGCTGCTCATTGCTCGTCTCAGAACTTAAAATAAGGCTGGCACGCGACGTTCGACTCGACCAACGGCCTGCCCGGCGACGTGCCCGAATTGCGGCCCCGATGATGCTGCGAGGGCTGTCGCACGGCGCTGTCTTCGCCCCAGCTCCGTCCCTCCCGCTCTGTTGGCGCGTTCTCCGCCTCACAGCAGCCCCAGGCAACACATCGCTCTCGACGCTCCAGCAAACAAGTACGGCCTGGAGATCGTGGCCTGATGTGACACGACTTCGTCGCCCAACTTTCGTCCCGTCGCTCTTCTCTCTTCCCGTCACAAGATCCGCTCCCTCTCTCCGTCTCTCCCCGCGTGCGTTGCCTCGGTCGCGCCGGTTTTGTTGTTGCTTATTTCGTCACTACCCACGCCCTGGACAAGCCGGACCCTCCTCCAATCTGGTGAACAGGACATCCCAGCCAAAACCTGTCGCAGACAAATCAACAAAAAAGGCAAATAAGAGCCATGCCAGAATCCGAGCCATCAGGTCTTCTTCGCTTGAAGCGCACGGATGACCATGATTCCATCGTCGTCGTGCTGATGTACAGGACCGGAGCGAATGCTCTCGACCTTGAGCTTGTCGCCTCGGAGGGCGAAAGTGCCTGGGCTGCCACATGTATGAACTTTTCCCTTTTCTTTTTTTGGACTCTCTTTCGGTGCTTGTCCTACGGCTCTCTTTTGGTAACATTTCGTGCATGGATGATTCCAAGCTCTTTTCTTCTAACTCCGCTAATCGCACCCGGACAGTCCAGGAAAACGGGGTCAGAAAATTCAAGGCTGCCAGCAGTCCAGCCTCGGATGCGACGTGGGATGCCACATTGAGGGCTGCATTGCTTCTGGAAGAACCAGCAGGCGAGCTAGCACCGGAACTAGAGGGTCTCGAGGCCGTGTGTACTATTGCCAAGGAGGGCTATATGAGCTTGATCATCCGACGAAACATTGGTGAACTTACTGTAAGTCTTACCAGGAGTGAGCCCTACCTAACCTTGGTTATCTACGTGTCTCTTTTCCCACCTGACGTCAACGTTATGACGACCCTGACGGATATGAGTAGCAACGGCTTGGCACAATCACTCTTGAACCAACCAGTGATGACAAGTTTGACCTGTGGGCAGGCTGTGCTGCTGGTGCACAGCTTATTGCTGACACCAGAAAGCATGCCAACGAACTTGCACGTAAGCTCGAACAGCAGAGAGCGGCCAATCGCAAGCTCCAGGAACAATTGCAAGACTTGATGCAAGCCAAAGAAGCGCACGAAGAGGCCCTCTTGCACAAGTTTGCAGAGCTGATCAACGCGAAGAAGCTGAAAATCAGAGATCAGCAGCGTTTGTTGGCAACCGCCAAGGTCGATCCTAAGAAAGGTGAAAATACAATTATGAATGTAGATGATATAGCAATGACTAATCCTCGTGTAGTAAACAAGGTACAAGGTAGAAAAGGATCCAGAATTCCCGAGAAATCGCGCATCTCAAAACGAAAGGTCGCTGCCATGATTTCTACTGAAGAGGATTCGTCAGAAGGCTTTGAAAATGCTTCAGATCGAGAAGAATCCATGCCGGATGTGTCCACTCCCGAGCCACTAGAGGATCAAGACGACACAGAAGATGATGAGGATAATGCCGACGCAGCTTCAGCCTCGTCTTTCGACATAAATCAGGGCGTTGGACGAGGTCTTACCATCCCCCCAAATGTAATAGCACTGGAGCCATCGAAGCTCAGCCATACGGCGCAGAATTCGGCGCTACGTAGCTCGCAGGAGTCCAAGCAGAGTGAAAGACCCCCACCGCGGCGAGAATTGCCATTTGCAAGAAGTAGAGCCGCACTTGAGGCTGACACAAAGCTTTCGCAAGAGCCGGCACGATTACAGACACATCTGACGTCGGCCGCGGCCAACTTGGATGACGATGATACCACCGATGACGAATTATGAAAGTCGACGAAATGGGCTTCAAGCATATCATGATCAAGCATCTGCTGCTATCACTTGCCATCCCTGAACTTCTGGCTTCCTGCCCAGTAGACACAACCTGTAATCGTGCTAAGGCTTTGTTGGCCTTCTCCAGTCCGAAGAGCTGTCGAATCATCCGTGCCTTGTTGCCGCCATCAATGTCTTGGGCCTTATCGGCTTTTTCAAGTCAGGTTTTTGCTTCACCGGCTTTTGTTCACTGCAAGTTGTGACTCTCTTGCTCTTTCCGCCAGTTCATAAACCTGAATCCCAAGGCCCTTTCGCGGGTGTTGTAGCTGTCATTGCCTGCTTGTTCGTTGTCTGCCACCAGCGTATTTGTTGATTGCATGAAGTTGAATTCATCGCCGAGGAGCGTTGCAACATCCCAATATCTCGGACGCCGAACGCTCATACCTGCTGCCAATTTGTCCAATGAGCTCAAGTGATGAATGCGTAGGATAGCTTGTTCCACTGATTCCGGTAGCAAAAAGGGGGAACTTTCTGTTAGTTTGGTGATCTACAGTGATGGTCATGATGATGATGATGATGATGATCAAGATATTTGTCATTCGCTTCGTTCTCTGCATACAAAGTGTATTGATAAGGAATATTCCCATACTCCAATCAGTGACTTGTGCGTTGTTGAAGGTTGACTCCCGCGACAGACAGACATTTGAACGTACCATTCCTGGTCGCTATGTTTGGAGCAAATAAGTCTCGAGATAGCTAGAAACATAGGCTTTGGCAAGTTCCATATCTACGTATTTCACAGGCTTCGATAGAAAATACAAAGCATATAGTCGACATAAAAATATGAAGTAGGTTTCACACAAAAGTAGTTATGGTGTGAGGGTTGCACCCTTACCCATCACGCGTCCACAGTAGCAAGACGCAGTTACCGTTCGCAACACTGGTTAAGTACAACAAATATATGACAAAAATGTAAAGCTTGATATCCATCGTGATTTACATTTTTTTTTTCGTCAAATACGGTGATCACGTACTGCAACCCGAACCTATGATGCAAGAAACAGACAGCGCGTAGTCTCCTCGCATACGCAAGTATGTGAAGAAGTGTGTGCGTAAAAAGGACAAATTGCTCCAATAACTTATATCGGAAGGCTTACGAAACACTGCTGGTCAGCCGTCTTGGCGCCTGTGAAATCGAATAAGTCGATTTCGAGCAGTGCGTATTCCGTAATCAACCAAGGACTGTCGACCTCGACGCTGGTTCGCCGTTCTCCACTTTAGTGTTTCCACCCCTATAAAAACAACACCTCACGTCGGCTAATGCTTTGGTGAGAATGGGGACTCGAACGCGCCCATTCCTAAAGTACCAGTCGAGACCCTTCTTGATCATAACCGAGCAGCCCTTTGTTTGATGATCCCCCACAGCTTCTGATGGAAATGTATACCGCGTCAGTTGTCGGCAGAGTGGGAACAATCTTGGCAAGAGGCAGAAGTTCCGTGCCTGAGCAAGACTATCTTCCATCATTTGTAGGCAGAGTGTTTTGAGCTTTGTGATAGCACAAAGTTGACGAACCATATATACACTCGCAAGGCTTGGACCTGATACGTCCTCTCCAAGGCGAACAAATGGCTTATCTAGAACACGACGACTTCAGAGGCAATATTCCTCTGTCACTTTCATTTGAGGCTTCTATCTATGAAAAACGTTCAGCCAATCGGCTGCCTGTAAATAAACACGGGGTAGTACTATTTAGTGTATAGATAGAAAACCATATTGACTGGCATCCGATTAATCAACTAAAAGTAATGCTGAGTAGGTTTTACGAGCATTCATTATTCAAAACTATCACCAGACTAACCCACGGTGTTTTTATTTTCCTTTTCTTCCCTGCCTCAGAAGTTCGCGAAGAAAGCTGTGAGGGGTCATCAGAGCAAGCGATGCAGCCAAACTGCAGCCAAAGACTCAAGCCATACCAATTCACAGATAGCGAATTCAGCGTTAGTCGAGAAGAAGCGTCGAAGCCAAGTCGATCATACTCATTATGCTTAATGTACAAAAGAGCTAATACACGTTATTCGCGGAGTATCTTAATGCTGGACGCACAAACCCTCATGGCCTGTACCTAAAGATGAAACGCGGCTTCAGGGGTCGTTTTCTACAGGCCCACCCAAATTAACGACGAGGGAGATGAAGAGAAACACACGATACGTGGACCTCAGCTCATTCTAAAGCCGATTCTCGAGTTTTCTGGCTTAATTTTCCACCTGCAGAGCCAAGGGCCCGGGTCATGAGAAGGCTAGAACAGCCAAGCACATTCAAGCTCTATCAAGCCTTGCCTTGTTCGGCTCAAGGCTTCGACGTTTATAGACAAGGATAATATTTCTACGGCTCATCTATCGCCCCGCTGTTGTTTCAAGCCATATCTCGCCATTTGGTCGTGTGACGTTTGCAGAGTCCGTGATGGAGCTCAAATCACCGATTTTGCCGAATCTGATAATAATTCTTCCGTCCAAAAAAAAGAAATAGAACGACATCAAGATGACTACATAAGCGTCTGGAGCAGCCTCTACGATGCTCATCACTCGCGACACAGCAGTCTCTTCATCCGTCTGTCTTTGAAAGACCGTTTCATTCGTTTATTCACTTCTTCTTGCGTTACCCAGTATTTCTTATTGAGACCGTCGAACATCTAAGGTGTAAACATGGTCAAATCCCAAACATTTTCCGCCTTTCTGACCCTACTGGCTGGGGTTGCAGCAGCTCCAGCCGCTGACCCTGCTGTGACGAGTGCACCGGATGCTGGACTGATTGAAAAGCGAGCGACTAGCTGTACCTTTACTGCTGCTTCGCAAGCAAGCGCTTCTGCGAAGTCCTGTGCCACCGTCGTGCTCAGCAACATTGCAGTGCCGGCGGGAGAAACGTTGGATCTTTCTGGCGCAGCTGACAATACTCATGTATGTCTTTCTGTTCAACTTCTCCCCCCCCCCCCCTCATTCCAGAATATGTCGATGCTGACCCATCTCCAGTTCATTTTCAGTGGAACTACAACCTTTGGTTATAAGGAATGGGAAGGCCCTCTAATTAAATTTTCCGGCAAAGGTCAAACGATCACGGGAGCCAGCGGCCATGTCATCAACGGTGAAGGCCAACTGTGGTGGGATGGAGAGGGCAGCAACGGCGGCAAAACCAAGCCAAAGTTCTTCAAAGCCGGGAGCCTTACCTCTTCTTCGATCACGGGCTTGAATGTGAAGAACACACCTGTGCAGGCTTTCTCCATTTCTGGCTGTACCGACCTGACCATCGACTCCGTGACTATCGACGACTCTGCTGGCGACGCTAACGGACTTGGCCACAACACGGACGCTTTCGACGTGGGCACTTCGACCGGCGTAACGATTAAGAATGCCGTCGTGCACAACCAAGACGACTGCCTCGCCATCAACTCGGGAAGCAACATCGTCTTCACCGGTGGCAGCTGCACGGGCGGACACGGTCTTTCCATCGGCTCCGTCGGAGGCAGGGACGACAACGACGTCTACAACGTGACGATCAGCAACTCGAAGGTCATCAACTCCCAGAATGGCGTGCGCATCAAGACCGTCTACGGCGCCACCGGCTCTGTGAAGGACGTCACGTACTCCGACATCACCCTGAGTGGCATCACCAAGTACGGCATCGTCATCGAGCAGGATTACGAGAATGGCAGCCCGACTGGCACGCCTACGGGCGGGGTTCCGATCACCGACTTGACCTTGGACGGTGTGACGGGAACTGTGACCTCGAGCGCGACGGACATCTACATTCTGTGTGCTTCTGGCGCCTGCTCCGATTGGACCTGGAAGGATGTTTCTGTCACTGGAGGAAAGAAATCAACCAAGTGCAGCAACGTTCCAAGCGGGGCTAGCTGCTGATCGTCTGTTGACTGGTGCAAAAGTTTGGGGAATTTTTATTACTTCGACTAGTGGTCATTTCGATCACACTTCTTAAAGCGAGAAACTATTTTTATCACTTAGCAATCGATTTAACATATTCAGGACTTTGAGTTCAGGTCCTTCAAGAAACCGTGCAGTTCTAACGTCGTGATAAAATTCTCATCCTTTCGTGACTGGTACCATAATTTTCAGAAAGGGGTTCAGAATTGTTATGCCATTACCATATGCTCCAACTGGAGAAATTTATAGGTTAATAGGATGCGCGATCTTTTCTTCTTCTACTTCTCCTTCTTTGTTTTTTTCCTTTTTCTTGGGGGGGCCTGCCTCATTTCGTTGTTTACAGGGAGACGGTCCACTTATGGGAGCACGTCAATGACTATATCAGCTTCATGTTCAAAAGCGATCAAAAACTCAAATGAAGCGGTATTATTCCTGATGTGTGTAAGTTAAATGTAAGGTCCCATGACTTCGTAATTTGACAGTGGTCTGTCGTGCTGTATTTTTCTGAATGACAAGGGGCTATCTGTCATCGTATTCGGCATCTAGATGCGGACATCGATCTAGATCGGCATTCTCGAATCGAGTGGCTTCCTTGATTGCGGAGATGCATTTTCTTGGTTGTGCAGCCCCGGACTTTCCCCAGGCATCGCTAATTAGTATGATTTTCTCCTTAGCCGAGGATGCTGATCATTGACTGTAAAGTTGCAAAGAGAAACTTCAAACTGAATCTTTGATTTGTGGAAGTACCAACTATGAGGTTACTGGAATGATCACGAGAACCGCCTCTGCTGCATTCATGATAATTCAAGAAGAACACCAGTTATTCCTGGGTCTCATGTGACGCGAGTTTACAAGAAACAGCATCAAAGTTTTTCCGTTGCAATATAGTTCCACCAACCATCAGCGACCACCAAGAGACAGGGCATGGAGGCCAAGACTGAGCTTTTGACCTCGCGAGAGCTGTACCTGGTGCAATTCTTTGGAAACATAAACGAAGCCGCGGAGATCAGGGGCTAGCGTAATCAGAACTTCCTCAATCTCTCAAGAGCGCAGCTCCCGGATCATGGTGCAGGTTAGAAGCAGAGATGTGATGGAGTAAATGACAGTTGGCTGCAACGTATGCTACATTAGTTTCGCATATTATCTCAAAGTCTTCTGCTTCACAAGAATATAGACTGCGGAGGCTTGAGTGATGAAAACTCAAAGTCGTTGTGGATGAAAACCAATGAGCTTTGCCTTTTCTCACGTTGCATCGAAAGAACTACTCGGCATTCACGTGTTTGTGAGTATATCTCAATATATATCCTTCTCAAGAAACTTTGAACCGTGGCGTGTTCCTATCCTTGCAAAAGTTTCATAGGCTCAATTATGAAGCAGAAGATTTGCAACTTCTAGCGCCGCCAGCTGCGCCTATGATGCCGCGTAGACGGATGAACCGTCAAAAGCAGCAGATTCGTCACTTATACTACAACCCCCTGAAGTCATGATGAGCTATGGGTCGAAACTCATCATCTGACAGCTCGTCGCCCAGTGCTCCGCGATATAGCCACGTTGGTTTACGACTAGTACTTACAAGAATTCGTTGACTTTGGAATTCCAGTCGGACGGAAGTCACGGCCAAAACCTTTGTCTTTGCACTCTGCATTATACGTGAAATATCTCGAACAAGAACTGTAAGTGAAACTCAGAGACAGGCAATAGTCGAGGATTGCATAGTGTGGCGTACCATACTCGATGTTGCGCATGATTATACAGATCTAAAGGTAGTTATTGCTCCCTGTCAATGCGTGTTGAACCAAGTATCAACTTCTTCTGTCCAGCAAATAACGCTTCGACCATTCCCTCTTCCACGGATGCGCACACACCCATGCCTTGCTTCATCCTCGTCAGGTGTCCGCGGCTCGTCTCGCCAAATCTCAACACCATACCACCGACCGTCTCCAAGTGCCTGCGAGGCAACTCGTTTCGCTTGATCAAGATCACCAACTTCCATTACTAATACTTTGCTTTCTAATAGTCGAGCTAGCTCAAGCAATCGAGGATAGAAAACATCGCCAGTTTCCGCGCCAGACCAGCGTCTGTGTTGACTCTCAGGAACCAGTGCAAGCTTCGGCTCGAATTTGCGGACCGAACGTGCGGTTACACGGTTGAACTGCTCAGGTGAAATGTAGGGAGGATTGGACAATATGATGTCCCATTGCAATTGCCCCCGATCGTCAAGAACTTTAAGCAGCGAGGGGGGGGATGAGGATGATGATCGGTCATCGCTCATGATATCTGCCTGCGAAAACTCAAGGTGTTTACTTGTGCACTCGGAGGCCGGTGTCAGTTGCTCTTCTTTGTTTCTATTTGCAAGTTCAATTGCAGTGCTTGAAACATCGATACCTAGAAGTTTGAGCGAAGTGCTGCCACTCGCTTGCAAACCTGTAAATGCATGGGCAAACAACAGTGGGATACAGCCAGATCCTGTACAGAGGTCCAAGACCTTGATGTTTGCAGGTAGCTGCGCGGCGTTTTTGTTGAGCACTTCCACGAGATGCAAAACCCACGCCGAGGTGTCTTGTCTGCCTACGGGTCAGAATGGCATTTTCAAGAGTGTTCGGACTTATGACCTTGGAATGAGAACATTAGGTCTACATATCAGCTCGAGCTCGCCAAAAAATTCTGTGCCTAATATATATTGTATTGGCTGTCCTAAAGACCTAGCCCGACAGAATTGATGTAGTAAGGATTTCCAAGGCGTGCATCGCTTCGTTTTGGCCATCTCTTGCGCGTGTTCTCGAAGCCATTTCAGCTCGAGGCGTGCGGAATTCAGGTCACGACATGCTCGCAGCAACAATGGAAGAAGTGGATTTTCCTTCCAAGCTAATTTCAACAATCGTGGTGAGAGACGAGGCATGCGAAAAGAGCAAAATATTGATGTGGCAATTTCGAAACACGTCGCACACAGGCGGCCTCGATGGCTGGTTGAACTTTCCTCTTTTGAAAAAAAATGTGGAGTCGTGCCTTCTTCCTCCAGCTTGAATCTCCCGTCGACTTACCTTCCAATAAGCACAGTTTCTAGGAGACGTCGACGCTCTTGAACTTGCATCAATGAAGAGGCCATCTATACGGTCCTTGAACCGTTGCTCAAATGCGTACACCAGCACCCGCAGCACGCTGCAATGGCTTAGTCGATGTCCGGAACCGACGTGCGGTTGTCAGCCCATGCCAGCCAACCTAGACATAGACCATCATAGTAATATGACTTTTAGCCCTTACAGAGATCACATCCTGGTCTGCACAGGCCAGAAGGACTGGGCGAGTAAGATCGAAATGGATACCAGAACCGGACCTGTGACTAGGCACATCAAGACACTATTGGGTCCACCAGGAAAACGTGGACAAACCAAAGCCTCGGGCATCACGCCAGGAAAGTACCACAATGTAAGAGCTATCTAAGCTTAGAGACCAGGACCCTATCAAGAGCAGTCTGCCGTGTCAAGCAAGCTTCCTTCCGTTTAGGCTATTCCGCGATTGGGAGAGTGTTGGACATTGGTGAGAGTTTCCCATACACTTATCGCGCTATCACGGTCGATTATAGCGGGGATGCTGCTGACAGAAACACAGCCCTACAGCCCGCATATAATAACCAATGCGTCCTTTCCTTCTTCCGCTTCGAGCACTTCAGCCACTTCCCCAGCTGGCTCTTCAACAGGTGATGACCTGCCTACCGTACCTACATCTGTCTACTTGTTTCCGTCTTTCAAATATGTGACGCTGCCTCACACCGCAAGCCTGTCTGTGTATCATTCGATTCTCGATGCCTTGATCCAAGAGTTTGTTTACAAGAGCAACTTGGCAGCCAGTCAAACGAAGAAAGAGGAGGACATCATACGAGGACAACTTGAAGGCTACCAGGGCAATGGCGTCAATCTCATTTCGCAACCTGTGGATGAAGTCGTTGTTCTTGTTTGTGGGCATGGCGGACGAGACAGCCGATGCGGGGCTCTTGGGCTTCCCTTACAAAAGGAGTTTGAAGAGAAGCTAAGCTATGCATCGATAAGGGTACTTCCACAGCAACGCAATTCTGACGAAACTGCAGCATCAAATTCAGCGCGTGTAGGGCTTACGAGCCATATTGGCGGGCACAAATGGGCAGGCAACGTCATCATTTACATCCCACCCACATGGTCCCGGGCTAACGGACATTCTCTGAGTGGCAGTGCGTTGTGGTATGGGCGTGTGGAGCCGAAGCACGTCGAGGGGATTGTGCAAGAAACTATTGTTGGCGGCAGGCTGATCAAGGAGCTCTGGCGAGGGGGAATGAAACTACAATCTGCAGGAGCAGGTACGCGCTGGGAACCCATCACAAGCGATTCGTCATGAAGCCTGTCGCATACGACAGTCAACTGCGGGTACTCCTATCGATCCTTCGGACCAATGCTGCTGGCGGAGACAGAAGAGCGGAGAAGAACAAAGCGCAGGACCGGAGCGGGTGGACTCATGACCTCACGTGGCCGCGCAGTTGTCCTCTTATTACAAGTCTTCTTACATGAGACAATTTGTCTCGGAGGAGAAATCTCGGTCGCAGGACGCGGATGGGGCTGGGTGTGATCGCCTTCCATTAGCTGCGAGGTGGCCGGAGCGGAAGCCCTTGCCGTTTTTGGTAGGCAATTGCTCCCATGGTCCCACGGGCCTGTCCGCATGTACTCTTGCTCGAAGCTGTACCCCGTATTATAGCACCTGTTTTGAAGCGCATTTCGTGCAAAGTCATCGTGTTTGCTTCCTAGAATGCGATCTAGTTTCCTGCATTCCTGATCGATCGATGCTAGCTGATGGCAAGGTCGCGCCAATTTTCGGAGTTTGCTCGCTGTTGGCTCGTTTGCTACCAACGCGCCCATAGATCCTGACACTGCGTAGCATGCTCGCCGCTGAGCATCGTGCCAGATGCCTGTCCGAGATATGGCTTTGCCGGATCTCATTCGTCCGGCCGCAACCAGACCTACATTGGGGTTTCTTTGGACAACAGTATTACCCATTTGGCGTGCTTGCGTTCCCGACCGGGAAGCTCAGGCAAGGGAAGCTCTCCTGCGAACCAGCTCTCCAAGACACAGCTCCAGATGCGAACCAGCTGGGACGAATGGCGTTGATTCACGAGCAGCCGGCAGCGGCGCCAGACGGAGCCATACGTCTTGCACACAATCAAAAGCAGGCTACAATTTCCATAAGATGTTGCATGAGACCGCGTTTCGAGAATTTATACAGAAATGACTCGAAAAGCAGCCTCACCCCGCAGCGCATCCTTGCTTGGTCTAACCAGATCTATGCTCGCCAACGAGCGTCACCACGGAGGGGACGCTACGAGGTGGAGGCCACAGGATGACGGGATCGAAGGGACAAACGTTCCAGGCACACTTCGCCTGGTGGAGAAGCGATGGATACAAGCATGAGGTCGCCGTGTGAGCTCACAGATCCGTAATATTTATAACCTGGATGCTTCTCCCATTTCTCTCTTTGCATCCCACTCCCTTTTTTCCCATCTACACAGCTCGACCTTCTCTTCGGTCAGCCTTGCTGCGAGAGATATAGCCTTGTGTCACCACCGGTAAGAATCCCTCCTGCCGACCATCTGCAACACAGCGCTTGGAGCCCGCTGTGCATCCGCGGGCCCGGCGCTTTGCGTTGCCGTTTACGAGCGATTCGGTCGGCTTGCATGGTCTCGGGCTGAGCAAAGCAATGAACAGGTTGAATCGAACGCCAGCGCGAGAGCCGACAGTCCTCCATATTAGCAGTATATCACACGTCGGTCAATTGCTTCTTCGCATCTCCTTCAGCAACTCTCTCTAAAAAAAAATGGTACTTGCCACCCGCCTTGTTTTTTCGTCGCGTCTCGCTGCGCGCCCCGCTCTTCACAGGTCGCTCGCAGCTACCCCGCAACGGCCGCCGCTGCTTGCTCGTCCGACCACAAACACCCTGTCTTCAGTACAACATGCAGTTTTGGGCTGTGTTAGAAGGCTAACTGCAACGTCACGTCAACAGGGAAAGGTCCTCCTTGTCTTGTACGATGTAAGCACCCTTAGTCCTTCCCTTCCTTGCTATTCTGCATCCGAATGCAAGTGCCGAACCACACTATTAACGCGTGTCCGTCCGTAGGGTGGTGAACACGCCAAGCAGGAGCCGCAGTTGCTCGGAACAACGGAGAATGAGCTTGGGTTGAGGAAGTGGATCGAGGAGCAGGGCCACGAGCTCATCACCACAAGCGACAAGGACGGCGAGAACTCGGTCTTCGACCAGCACCTTGTCGATGCTGAGGTCATCATCACAACTCCGTACGTACCCCGTAGACGACCCTGCCTTCGCACTTGACCGTGTCGCATGAGAAAAGAGTGCATCGACACAGTAGATGAGGCAGTGTTAACGCTTCTCCCAATGCAGATTCCACCCAGGCTACCTGACGGCCGAGCGTCTGGCCAAGGCCAAGAACCTGAAGCTCGCTGTGACGGCGGGCATTGGCTCGGATCACGTGGATCTCAACGCCGCAAACAAGACCAATGGTGGTATCACCGTCGCTGAGGTGACAGGCTCCAACGTCGTCTCTGTCGCCGAGCACGTTGTAATGACCATTCTTGCCTTGGTCCGCAACTTCGTCCCTGCACATGAGCAGATCGAGCGTGGCGACTGGAACGTGGCTGAGGTTGCCAAGAACGAGTATGACCTGGAGAACAAGGTTGTCGGCACTGTCGCCGTAGGACGCATTGGCGAGCGAGTGCTACGTAGGCTGAAGGCCTTCGACTGCAAGGAATTGCTGTACTTCGACTACCAGCCATTGACACCCGAGAAGGAGAAGGAGATTGGATGCAGGCGAGTTATGGACCTGGAAGAGATGGTGGCCCAGTGCGACGTTGTCACCATCAACTGTCCACTGCACGAGAAGACCCGTGGCCTGTTCAACAAGGACCTCATCTCGAAGATGAAGAAAGGTATTTGCTCACGTGGCTCCCTGTCCTGGTGCGAGATTTTGGCCTTTGCTAACACATTAATCTTCTAGGTTCCTGGCTCGTGAACACAGCGCGTGGCGCCATCGTTGTGAAGGAGGATGTCGCTGAGGCCCTCAAGTCTGGCCATCTCCGTGGCTACGGTGGCGACGTCTGGTTCCCACAGCCTGCGCCCAAGGACCATCCTCTCCGATACGCAAAGAACCCGTGGGGTGGCGGAAATGCCATGGTTCCGCACATGTCCGGCACATCCATCGACGCCCAGAAACGGTACGCAGCTGGCGTCAAATCTATCCTCGAGAGTTACTGGTCCGGCCGTGAAGACTACAGACCGGAGGACCTGATTGTGCACAAGGGTGAATACGCCACCAAGGCGTACGGCCAGCGGGAGAAGAAGTAAACGCTGATCTTTTGTCGAATTACCTCAAGTAGGGGGGGAGAAACTAAAAAAAAAATGTAACCATTGAATTTTCTCAGGAACGACTCGTCTATTGCCATCTCTAGTTATTGATTTTGTGTAGAGCTGCAGCCTTTGGTCTCCGCAAGCTGCCACGCCAAGCTCACACCCGCTCCACACTTGTCATGATTGCCGTATATCTTTCCAATATTGCACAACGTATGGGTACATTCAAAACCCGCGGCATGGCTTTCCACGTAAGTGTAGCGAGATTGTACAAGAAAAAGGAAACAAGGGAGCGATGGCAACGGATTTTATCCTCTCCCTCCGTTCCGGCCATGGCCATCTCCCTCCTCGTCGTCGCTGCTATCTGCAAATCCCTCCTCCAACTCCCGACTCAGCCTTCTGTCACTGTCAGCGCCCCTCCCGGCTCGACCGTCCATGCTCAAGCTTAGACCATCTCGCCTTCTCCTCTCCTCTGCTGCCAAGCCGCGCTCACCGTCGAGATGAAGGTCGAACTCCAGATCCTCGCCCATCTCTTCGTCGTCGTCCCCGCCGTCGGCGGCATTGACAACGCGCTCCCCTCGACGATGGGCCCATCTCCACTCAGCCCAGCGGGAAGGTATCAGGAAGGCGAGCAGGTGTTGACGAAGGGTCGACGTGGACGAGGAGAGCGTGGCGAGTGGAGACTGCGTGTGCACGGGTAGATACTGCGAGTAACGCGCGCGGTGGCGGCGATATAGCGGGAGCAGCGCAAAGTGCAGGAGCAAGTACAGGCCCAGCGCAATCAAGGCGGGCAAGATGAAACCCTGTGTGCCGCAGGCGATCAGTCGGCGCGTAGGAGAGCGAGGGAGCACGAGTGCAGGCGTACCCTGAAGAAGTTGCCGAGCGAAGACATGACCTCGTCCGGTGCCAAGGTGACGAGCAGAAGGACGCTGAGGGGAAGGAGGAACAGCGGCAGCAGGAGGCCGGAGAATGCCTGAAAAGGCGCCAGAAAACGAGTGTAGCGAGGCAGCGGGTCCGCGCCGTCGCCAGCGAGTCCGTCTTCCTCTGGGATGGTCGTCGTCGTCGTCGTGGTGTTCGTCGTCGTCGGCGGCGCTGTGTGCTCGCTGGCGTGGACGATGGAGACGTCCGGAGGAGGGAAGGCTGCGCTTCCATTTGCGGCCATGCAGACGCGGCACGGCGGCTAGACCTGTTCGGCACCCGGAACTGAAAGGGGGACGTTTTTTCCCCCAACAAGAGCGCGAGGCGGGCGGCCCACGGGGGCGCGCGACCGAAGCAATCAGGAACCCGCTCGTCCCAATTGATATCTACGCATAAATATAGGCTGACAGGATGGATAGATAGACATATACCTGCCGCAAAGCAGTACGACGTCGTCGCGCAGCGAACGCAGCCTCAGAATCGAGAGGAAGAAAAGGAACAGGCAGACCCCAACGCGCGGCGCAAGCGACGTTTGGCCGGTCGCTTTTCGCGACAGTCCAACGTCGATCCTGAGCGTACGCGTCAGATCTCTGGGCCCAGGAGAACCACGCGCTGGAGAGCACGGCACATCCTGCGCGTGCACCTTTCCGGACCTTTTTCCCCCCGAACAGGAAAGACAAACGTCCTTCGCGGGCTCAAAAATTGTGGCCGAGGGCTACGCCAAGATTGTCAAGAGGTTCGGTCAAGACGCTGGCGAGTGTCCGTTCTTGAGCGACAATGATGAAGGTTTGCGTTGTCGGGTCATTTGTTCGGAGCAAAAGACGGCATCGCTAACGCGGACGCCGAGATTTCAACCGCGAGGGATGCGCGTCTATAATCTATCAGTATTAAACGGCCTGGGGATGCAGCGCTCTCCGAGGAACATAGGCCTAACTTCGACGTTGTTGAGAGCCTTGACATGGTCGAACTCATTAAGAGGCCATGAACATGAGGCTATAAACATGACGCATTGATATATCTATACAAGATATAGACCAACGAATCATATGTGCCTGGCGTTGAAAAGAGCGTGCATAATATATGACGAGTAGCACCTGTTTCCAGCTCCAAGTCCTAGTGGCACTTTTTTTGACATCTCTCTGCTTAAGTTTCTCCATAAATACGTCTGCACTGTAAGATAGCTGACATATATTTTTATACATAATCTTGCATCTCGATAGGCGCCTGACAAACCTATTTATCTAGTCTTTCTTAAAGAAGTTTCTGTACCGTTGCAGCCATTCTCGCCTGTTCCCATTATTAGGAATATCTTCCCAATACTGAATAGCTCTACTAATACAAGCTACTTCAGAAGGGATGAACTTCCTAGGGGGACCCGGCAACAGGTTTATCAGGGCTTATTAAGGAAAGGTATGATTAAAAAGATGAGACAGGTTTTATAGCTTGGGGTAGTGCAGTGTTATAAAATAACATTTGATCACGTGAGTGACCAGTCTGTTCATCGCATGAGCAGCATGAGCAGGTGCATGATAGGCAAGGAGCCTATTGGTCTTATGAAATTAAGCCAATATGGACTGTACGAAGTGATCATGGTGATCAGTGAATGAGCGGAATGATCACTTATCTACACTGTCTATAAAAGGACTACAATTTCCCTCAAGTCTTTAGAAACTGTAGTTAAACTGTCTAGTTTATCTACTTTGTTAGTTTTGATCCATTCCTATCTATCGAAGTACGACTATCCTAAGTCATAAAGACTTCTGTCAGTGTGTTAATCCTCTTCCTACATACTACAGAAGTCCCTTCCTCCCTTGCTCTAGGAAGCTCATCCCTTCCGAAGTAACTTACGCTAGTAAAGTCTTGTCGGTTTAGGAAAAGGTTCCCAATATTTATCTTTTTATTAATATTAAATAAGAATTCCCTTACTGGAAGTCTCCAAAATATATTCTGTTTGAATTCTCCCAATACCAACCCTAGAATACTTATTACCACCTTTTGCTATTACCAGTAAAATAAACCAGTGTTAGGAATACTTTCCCAGTACCGACTAGCTTCACTAATGAAAGCCACTTCGGAAGGGTTTAGCTTCCTAGAGCAAAGGAACAAGATATAACCAGAGCTTATTATGGAAGGAATATAATAAGATAGCTATATTTATAACTTAGAATAGCATGAGCTTCAAGAGTATGAGAATGTATTCAAACTAACTACTAGATAAACTAGACAGTTGAATTACGGAGAGCTGTAGTGAAGGAAGGGACAGGACATTTTTATAGATATAAGAAACCTAGTGATCATTCTGATCATAAATGATCAGACTGATCACAGGCTGTATTCTTGATTCGTCCATTTCCTTTGGGCGAATCGCAACCCTTCGCTTATGCGAGTCGATCACCTTGATCATAAATGATCAACATGATCGCTTCTTCACGTGATTCCCATGTTACTCTGTAACAGTTACTTCGTAACAACCAGCCATAAACATCTCTGCCAACAACAACACAATCTTCAACAACCTGAATATTTCTGTCAAACCAAATCTCCTCAATCTTTTGACTGTAATTATACAGGTCCATATGTCGCTCCATATCTTCTCTTCCCTCATAATTTTGTGGCTTGAACATCCGCGCATATAACCTCTGGTCAGATCCAAACCAGACTCCACCCTTTGGAATTTCAATATATCCTTCAGGTAAAAACTTGATAAAGTCATATGACATCCATGACCACGATGGTACTAAAGATTGCGTATTGTTTGGTTCAGCTCAGTGATGCCCGTGGATTGGATTTGGCTGGATTTTCGATGTGATCCAAATCCACTATAGATGAACCCGATCCAAATCCATAAAATGGCGAAATCCATCCAAATCTGATCCATCCATGGGGTAGAATAGTGGCAAAAGTCATAATAGATGACATAATAGTGGTGATATTCACCTAATTTCTACTACAGAACGTTAGCTATGTCTATAGCATATATTATAGATTATACATCTAATCCTCTACTAAATAATATATACTATAAAAGTCGTCATCGCCCTAATTACTCTCTTTAGATTCACTATTATCTGAACCATCTTCAATGGCATCCTTCTCCTTCTCCTGTAGTATTGTAAGGGGCGAATGTAAGCGTGATATCAGGATGGGGAGTAATGAGTATGAATTGGTGTCAAGACTGACGACTAAGGAGTAAAACTAAGGTGGACACTGTGCGTAGCTTAAATACTGCTTCCCCCTGGAGCATGTGACCCGCGGCCTGAGCGCAGCTATACCGTGCGTATGTTCCCACTCAGTTCCTCACAGCTATATTGGTGCGAGCACGTTTTATATCATGTCGCTTTACCATTATCAGGATAAATTAGAGAATCACAAATAAATTTGATTAATAAGAGGCTAATGTATGTGCAGTTTGCTTAGTATATGCAGTACTAATGCAACACTAAAATCGGGCCTATCACCAACTATGGATGGATCATATTTGGATGGATCACCCCACCCCCCCCCCCCCCCTAAATCCAATCCAAATTTTGGGCCTCTAGGCACCAATCCATGGCCGATCCAGAGGGGGTCGATCCAAATCCATGAAATCTTGATCCAATCCACGGGCATCATTGGGGTGGATAGGAACGCCAAGACCGTGTTTTCACGGCGCCTGCAAAAAGGTTCTCCGTAAAGCGAAGGCGGCGAAGCCCGCTCGCGTCTCAGGAATACTGTCAACAGTATTGTTTATCAGAGAGACAAAAAAAATCATCTGTAACTTGTACACTTCTCCCTAACCATTAGGCGCAGCTCCTGAGCGTCCTACCCGCCATTCGAGATTAAAGCCGCAAAGGCTAGAGACGTTCCATGTCAGTTCGTCTTATTAATTGTTAGAAGAAAAAGAAAGACTTTACATGGACAGATCAAAATCCATATCCCAGTTCTGTTTGCATCAATCATAATGCACCCTTTGGCGCCCCGTTCTTTCGATCTGCTCCTTAAACGCGGTCAAAGCTCCAAAGATTCCCTCGGATACAGTATTCTGGCTCCAATCCGTTCAAGGAGTTGTTGGTTTAGGCCACCCGTCGCATTAGGGCACAGTTTGGGCTATGATCGATATACACTAATAATGACTCGCAACTAGAAAAACAATTTACTGAATTATCCTAAGTATAAGGCTTAAAAATGGAGCTGTTCTAGTAGATAAATTACATAGCTCTGGCGCTGTAGGCGGCGTATGCGAGAGAATTTGTGATATCTGCGTGAAGAGCTGTCAGAAAGGAGAGAAGAAAGTATTCAGAGAGACAGCCTTGTCGGATATCGCTTGCAGCTCGCGCAAGAAGATCACTTCTCAGCCCCCACGAGCTTCTTCCGCGTCAGAGGTGGGTGCTTACTCCACAGCAAGGATACCACGATCTGCTGAAAATATATTGCTATGAAATGAGCCTTCGCGGCCTATAGTATGTAATTAAGCTGTGAAACACCGGTCAAGAGGTAATCCCTAAGTAAGCTCATATGGAAATAAGTTAACTTAAGACATGTTGATAGTTGAGGTGTGGGTCAAGGCGGGGGAGGATGGTGCCTTTCCCGAATCCTATCGCGGTTTCTTGGCGATCCTTTCGCTTCGCCCTGAGCAAATTGACTTAACCGAGAAACGAAAGTCTCCCGTGAAGCGACCCTGCAAGTTAACATTCACCTAGTTCACTATCTGTTAGAGTCACCTTCATCCCTCAATTCTCTTGAGCATCGCTCTGCTCCCACGTCGTAGTATTTTGTTGCTCCGCTGCACATCGTCCCACGGCTTGGACGCGGCGGGCTCGTTCAATTTTCTGTTCTGATGAAGGTTTTTTTGTACAGACTTCATGACCTTGAATGCTTTCACTCAGTGGGCTGAAACGCCACCTTCTTGATCATCGGTCCGCATGGGAGACTGGCCCGGGGCTCATCTGTCGATCGCTCCGCGTTTAGAGCCATCGTCGACCTGGAAGAACCCATCATCTTGGGGCCCCGTTCCTGGAGTCGTGAAGGAAGTTTATACGCCTGACCAGTCTTGGGCTTTAGCATGAGCGTCTCGTGTCTTCTGCACGGCTCACATCCATCGTCTGGGGCTTTGGCACGACTCAAGCTTGAACAGATTGTCGACAGACTTGGACCATCTATTTAATGATTTTGTCCGTCCTGTTATGGACACCAATGCTTCATTTCCGTCTTCCACCCCCACCGGCCTTCCGTGACAGTCCGCAACATGGGAGAATTCGAGTGATGTGTGTGAGCGTGACCAAGAATGTATGCAAAAGAGTCAATTGCTTCTGACCATGAAATCGGTGCTTATTAAAGTTCTCATGCAATCACCCGCCATGTACACTACGCAAACTTAAAAAGGGAGATAAAATGAAGAGAAAAAATTGGTACATTGATTTTATCCCATGTGGTTGATTCTTCTCCGACGGTAAAAGCTTCCATTTGTCGCCGCGGACTGGAATTCAGGGCAATACAACGGATCAATGGGAACGATGCCGTGGTCGTTTCGGCCTTTAAGAGCCTTGAGAGCCTTGCAGCATCTGCGTCTCGGTCGTAGTCGGCTAAGACATCAGTAATCAGAGCTGAAGAGCAGTGTGTTTCGTGTCGGTCGCCGCGGACGGTTTCGTCATCAGACTGCGTTACCCTACGCGGTCGGCATGACTGTCCACAACATGACTTTGATCAAAGTATCATTTTACGCACAGCCACACTCACAGTGTACGTTGAAGATGTGGATGCCGTTGACATGGAGGAAGTCATGCCTCCCACTGAATGATCAAATCTCGACCGAAATGGTCATTGTCAAGGGCGAATGAGCTGGTTCAGCACACGACCAAGCTACACAAGCAAATCATGGAGGACCTCCTCGGCACTTTTCTCAACATGCTTGAGAAGGCTATGCGCTCCTGAAACATCTTTCCAGTCCGTGGTTGCCTGCGAGATCTGAAAGTAGATGGCGGGCACCAAGCACGGGCAAGAAAGAGAGAGGGGCCGGCGAGAGGCGGGTGATATACGCGAGTGTGCAGCGGCATGCTGTTGAATTAGATAACAGATGGAGAAACGGCCCAAGCATTCATCATAAAACATGCCCGTTTCTCAGATTGATGCTGCGGAAAGCCATACACCACGTTCTCAGTCACAGTGTCCACGGATGGGTTTCTTAGCCCCAGAGGTGCAACGAGACGAAGCGGAGGGCATTCAAAAGTCGGGTACTTTCCTGCCACCTGCCGAGTAATAATCTACGAGAGAGATGGGGAGGTGTGCGCTCACCCTTCGGGACACGAAATGGACATGTTTGCAGGCAGCCGTGGAACTCGTGCACGAGGAGAGGTGGCAACGGCAAGGCTGGCCATGCGTCTTCGACGACGGGAGCAAGACAGCCAGACGCGTGCCTGCTCGAAGGGTCACGTCGTGGAGGGAGTGTGAAGTTGGCGAGTGGCTTCTTGAAGAGAGAGAGAGAGAGCGAGAGAGGGCGAGAGAGAGCGAGCAGCCACACACGCACCGTCATCCAAACCATCGGGCGAGTGCACAACCCGACTGGCGCACGAGTACAGAGGCAGCACGGTGCTCGGGACGGCAAGCGATGGGTGCGGGCTCTCCTTCTCAGCCTCCAGCTCGCTAGTTCTAGTAGTTCTTCTTGTTCCTGTAGATTGCTTGTTCTTGTACTTGCACTTGTCCTTGTGGCGGGCTGTCACCCGTCTGGCGCCGCTCTGGCAAGGGGACATAGCTGAGCGTCAAGTTCGTCTGCTGGAAAGACGCAATCCGTGGACGTGTGCCCAAGCCCCTCGCCGACGACCGCCCAAGGCCTGTGTCGTGCTGTCGGGCCTGGTGGACCTGACACACTCGAGAAGTCAAGCAGACCGGGGCGCCGGCAGGGACCGAAGAAGGACGGGAGCATGAAAAGCGCGATCAAGGTGCTGCTGCAGGCGTCGTGCGTCTCGGCCGGGGCGTTTAGACGACGACGACGGCGACCACCGGCGTGGGCCCCGCAGCGTGAAACAAAGGGAGAGCGAACTGGGCCGAAGGGGCGGTGATGGCGGCGCGAGCGCAGGAACGCTCAGGGCAAGGCCCCTCGCTTATCGGGCGCTCCTCACACGCACCCGCACGCCGTCTCCCCGTGTGGGCGCGCAACGTCTGCGCAGAGCAAAACCCCGAAGAAGACTGACTGAGCGTTCGTCTCTTCGCCAGCACCGCTAATACCAGCCTTGTGCTACGGCTGCTCGCGTTCGTCGTGGGCCGCAACGCGCTCGAATCACGGCGCCGATCCGGCCGCGCTGGGCGAAGGAAGAGGCGCAACTGTGGCTCTCCTCGTTGCCTCTTTGGGAGGCGAGCCCGAGGGTCACTGCGCTCTGGCTGCACCCACTGGACGACGACGCGCACACTCATCCTTCTCGACGCTTCCGTTTTCGACATTGTCTGCGCAACGACGGAGAACAGGACGGCAACAGACGACGACGAGGACGACGACCACGCTGTTTCTCGCGAGACTCGCACGCCAAACGCCAGCGTACGACGTGTGATCATCCCTCGAAAGCGTCCGCTGGCGCTTTCACGCAGGAGGCGGTGGGAGTGCGTACGGAGAGAAAAAAGTAGCTTGACGGCGCCGCCTCCCTCGACCGTGCGAGAGCCACGACTTGCTCTTCACCTCGCCTCTCTCTCTCTCTCTCTCTCTCTCTCTCTCTAGCTCGCTGCCGAGGCCTCGGCCAGAACTCTCCACCGTCGTCTACTCCACGCGCGGACACCCCGTTCCACCCCCCCGGTCCGTTTCGACTATAACAGTTCCGCACATATAAGAACATGCCGTCTCAGGACAAGTCACGGCAGAGCTCCGGCGGAAAGGGAATTCTAGGCTTCATTCGCAAGTCGGAGAAGCCTGGCGAGCACACCTACAACGACACAACCTACCCGTACGACGGCTCACGGTCGCCCTCCGCCCACGGTTCCACCTCGTCGCGCCATTCGCACAAGAATTCGATTCACGCCAATGAGCGGCCGCTTTCGCTGGGCGAGGACGTTTCTGGCTTGGGCATGAACGCTGGTGTCATCACGAGCATACCGTACGAAAGCGTCGCCGGCGGCGACACCCCGCGACCCGTCGACCATCTACCGCACAATGAACCCAGCGTCCCGAGGAGGGATCTTTCACCACATCATCTGAACAAGGGACTAGGCGGCAGCGACTTCCATCAGTACCCAACCATAGATACCAGGAGCATGGCGCCCCCTCGGCCGCCGCCGCATCTGGGCCATGCGACGACCATGGCCGCGAGTCAGCCGGGTGATCGCGGTGTCTCCATGCAGTCGTGGGGCCCGGCTAGAACGAGCGCGGTGACCGTGACGGGGTTCAACAATCATACAGACAGCTATTCAGATCGCAGCACATTCGCGAGACAGTCTTCGGATCAGGCAAGCGTGTATTCCTTCGACTCGCAGAACTCCGGCCGAAGTGGCGCCAGGGCGATGAATTCAAGAGATGGCGGAAGCGATGTTAGAGACCCCAATTGGAACCCTAGCCCGTCGGCCAACACGCTACGGCAGCACCAGACGTACTCCATGACGTCCGGGAATCCATCTTTGTCCACCACTTCATTCTCGCCCGAGGGCTTCAGCCTTCAGCGACCGGCCGACGATCGCATCATCGAACAAGCCTTCCACGACCTCATGGTCAAGCGCGGATGGAAATCGCTGCCCGAGCAAGCCCGACGACAAATGGAGGCTTACTCGATCGCCAAGAAGTGGACGCTCGTGTATCAGGATCGGCTTGCTGAGTGGCAGGGCGAGCAGAAGAAGAGGCAGACCAACCGCTTCGGATCCGACTACGGAGGCGGTGGAAGCAGCAACATCTTGGATCGCGCCCATGAGGAGGGCAGCCCGGAGTGGTACGTGCGGAAGGTGATGGACAATTCGATCACGCCAAAGCAACTGGGTAGTTTGAGCGTCAGTCTGCGCACGCAACCTATCGGCTGGGTGAAGGCCTTTGTGGAGGCGCAAGGCCAAATCGCGCTCACCAACGTACTCAGCAAGATCAACCGGCGCAACGGTCCAGGCCAGCGTGGCTCACAGGTCGGTCCTCCGAACCAGGAGAAAGACTGGGACAGGGAATACGACATCATCAAGTGTCTGAAGGCGTTGATGAACAACAAGTATGGCGCCGACAATGCGCTGCAGCACGCCCAGATCGTCAATGCACTTGCCGGGTCCCTCATCTCCCCTCGACTGAACACTAGGAAATTGGTCAGCGATGTGCTTACTTTTCTATGCCATTGGGCGGACGGACAGGGCCACAGAAGGGTCATCCAAGCCTTGGACCACCTGAAGACGCAGAACAACGAGAATGGCCGCTTCGATGCTTGGATGCGCTGGATCGAGATCACCATCGATGGCCGCGGCAAGATGGGCAGTCTTGTCGGAGCAAGCAGCGAGGTGCGCTCCGGAGGTATGGGAGTCGAGAACATGCTCATGGAGTACTCGGTCGTGTCGCTGCTGCTCGTCAACTCGATCGTCGACACACCGGAGAAAGACCTGCAGCTGCGGTGCCACCTTCGTGCGCAGCTAACGGCTTGTGGCATCGACCGCATCATGACCAAGATGGAGGAGTTCCAGTACGAGGTGATCGACAAGCAGATCGAACAGTACCGCACTAACAAGGCGATCGACTACGAGGACCTGCTCGAGCGCGACAACGCGTCCATGGTCGAGAGCGTTGAGTCTGAGGGCAGAGACATCAATGATCCTGTGCAAATTGCGGAAGCCATCCAGAGCAAGCTGCTCAACACCAAGGCGAATGACTACTTCTTGTCCATGATGCAGCACCTCCTGTTGCTCAGGGACAACGACGCCGAGGACCGCCTGCGGACGTTTCAACTCGTCGAAGCTATGCTGAGCTACGTCGTCATGGATCGCAGGCTGCCGGACATGGACCTCAAACAATCGCTCAATTTCACGGTGCAGTCTCTACTCGACAAACTGTACACAGACTCAGAGGCACGACAGGCACGAGACGATGCCATCGCCGCGAAGCAAATAGCCGACGCAGCGATAGCTGAGCGCGACGAACTGCAGGCACAAGTGCAACTTGGCGCCGATGGTCTGGTGGCGAAACTGCAGAAGCAGCTGCTGGAGAGAGACGAAGTCATCGGGATCCAACAAAGACAGCTAGATGCCTTGAAGGCTGAGATCGCGGAGTTGCAGCAGCTGCGCGCACAGGAGATGCAACGAAACGAATTGGAAACGCGGGAACTCTATCTCATGCTCCGCGATGCGCAGGACGCCGCTGCGGCGCGCGCTGCCAAGGGAGGTGCTGATGAATCTGACAAAGACAACCTGCAGGCCCAAGGCATATTGGACAGGCAGAGACTTATGGCGAGATTGGAGATGCAACTTGAGCGGGCCAAGACTCAGGCTAAGCTTGAAGGCAAAGTGTGGAATCAAGTCACGCCGTCCGATAAGCTACGTGAGCTCAGGGAGCAGATGGACGGCGAGATTGAAAACACTGAAGAGGAGCTGCGGAAGTACGGTGCGGCCTATGATGCGTCGGCTCTGGGCTCGGTTGCAGCGTCGAGGACGGGTTTGCGACGGAAACCTGTCGCAGCAGGCGGCGGCCAATCTTCATCGTCTACAGAGAACGTCGAGGTCGACGAGGAAGACGTCGGAGAAGTTGGCGAGATTGCGTCGGCGCAGCCCAGCTTCCGTAAACCGAAGCTGATCGATGTCTCCAGACCGAACAGAGAGCAAGCCAACGGCATGAACGGCGTGTTTAACGAGATGGCGTCTCGCGTGAAGCGTTATGAGGGCAGTGACGAGGAGAGCGTGGCAGACGGGCCTGGCGTCAGCTCCGGTACCACACATTCAAGCCTGGAAGCCGATTCGCCACGCACGCCGGCCGACGATGCGAATGGCCTTCCTGGTTTTGGAAGTGGTAAAGCCCCGTCGGCTCCGCCGATGCCTGGAATTGGAGCAGATGGTGCACCTACACCACCTCCTTTGCCAGGCTTTTCGAATAATGCGCCTCCGCCTCCACCTCCACCACCGGGAATGCCAGGCTTTGGCTCGTCAGCACCTCCTCCCCCTCCCCCTATGCCGGGCATGAAGGGACTGCCCCCACCGCCTGCGCCTCCTTTGCCCGGCATGGGCAAGCGGGGCCCAGGCTTTTTGCCTAAGCCGAACCTTGACGCTGCGCTTGCTGCTCCAGCACTCGGCGTGGCAAGGCCAAAGAAGAAGCTCAAGGCTTTGCATTGGGAGAAGGTCGACACACCACAAGTCACGATTTGGGCAACGCAAGGCCAGTCTCTTGACGAGAGGGAGGAGCGATACCGTGAGCTATCGCGCAAGGGCATTCTTGACGAGGTCGAGAAACTCTTCCTTGCGAAAGAGATCAAACAGATTGGCAAGGGTAGCGGAGCGAAGAAGTCGGATAAGAAACAGATCATTTCGTCCGACCTCATGAAGAACTGGCAGATATCGCTCGCCAAGTTCTCCAATAAGTCCGTCGACGAAGTTGTGCGCATGATTATTCATTGTGACCGCGAAATCCTGGACAACACCGTTGTCATGGAATTCCTGCAAAGGGACGATCTGTGCAATATTCCCGACAACACGAGCAAGCTTATGGCACCATATTCCAAGGATTGGACGGGACCGAACGCGCTCAAGACCGAAAGGGAGCAGGATCCCAACGAGCTGACAAGAGAAGACCAGCTCTACCTCTACACGGCGTTCGAGCTGCACCACTATTGGAAGGCACGCATGCGTGCCTTGAGCCTGACTCGTACGTTCGAGTCGGAGTACGACGAAATTTCCGCGAAGCTACGCAATGTGGTCACAGTATCCAATTCCCTACGTGACTCAGTCTCCCTTCTCAACGTGCTCAGCTTGATTCTGAGCCTGGGTAACTTCATGAACGACCCTAACAAGCAGGCCACGGGCTTCAAAATCTCATCTCTCTCCCGTCTCAACATGGTCAAGGACTACGCCAACGAAACCACCTTTGCCGACTTTGTCGAACGCGCCGTGCGCGAGCGTTTCCCGGAGTGGGAGGACTTCGTGCACGACATTGACGGCGTCGTTGCGGCTCAGAAGTTAAATGTAGATCAACTCATTACCGACGCCAAGAAGTACATTGACACGATCAAAAACGTGCAACAAAGCTTGGACATGGGCAACCTCTCCGACAGCTCCAAATTTCACCCTGAGGATCGGGTGTCGCAGGTTGTGCAAAGAAGCATGAAGGAGGCGCGAAGAAAGGCGGAGCAGCTGTCCCTGTACCTAGAAGAGATGCAGGGCGTGTACAAAGACATCATGACCTTCTTTGGCGAAGATCCCACGGATGAGAACGCGAGAAGAGTGTTCTTCAAGCAGTTTGCCGACTTTGTCGGAGAGTGGAAGGTTCGTGAATAATCC
>NW_015622198.1:0-3218 GCF_000836295.1 Verruconis gallopava | reverse complement strand
AAAAAAAAAAAAAAAAAAAAAAAAAAAAAAAAACAGGCGTTCAACTCGACGGTGGATTTGCTGATCAGGTGGCCACAGAAATCGCGCGAGAAGAACATCGAACGAGACGAAACGAGGCGCCGCAACGAGGCGAGCATGAAGCGGAAGGCCGGTCTTACTTCCCCTACGGCGCTATCGGATGGTGGAAGTGCACCACAGAGTCCTAGCACGACCGGCGACATGGACTCCTTACTTGCCAAACTTCGCGCTGCAAAGCCCGAGGCACGAGACCAGCGCGAACGTAGAAGGCGTGCGCGTCTCAAGGATCGTCATGCCGTGCGGGTGGCCTCTGGTCAGAAGATGCCGGACATGTCGGAGTTGGTCAACGACGCCAAGGCCGAGAATGGGCTGTTGAGTCCTGTAAAGAGCGAGGCGGGTAGCTCCGCAGATGGCGACAGACCTCTTTTGAGCCCCGGCTTGACGGAGATCAATGACGACGAGGATCTCGGCACGCAGGCCGAAAAATTGTTGGAAGGTCTAGGCGGCGGAGACGATGATAAGATCCCGGCACCGAGGGAAAGCATTCGCATGAGCCGCCGGCGGAAAGAGAATGCTTCAGACGAGCGAGCGCAGAGGCGTAGGAGAAGGCAATTGGCAATGTCTGCGTCGGAAGCGAGCTTGGAGAACCACATCCGCGATTCAGCCATCAGCGAGAGCGTGGAGAGCATGGAAAACAACGAGAAAGACAAAAACGTCATACCCGAGGAGGAAGAAGACGAAGGCGGGGAGACCCCTCGACCGAACAAAACGAAAGACGTGGACATAGACGATGACACCATCATTGTCACACCGCCGAGTCCAGAAGTCAAGGCACAGGCGGACGAAACCGGTTAGACGCATTAATTTTCCCCGGTTATTTTCCTCAGATTTCAAATTTCAAACTCTTTTGGACGGCGTGTATGAATACGCAGGACTACGGGGCGGCGTACTGGCAGGAGATCTTGTGGCTGGGGGTGGTCACACTTCTTGAGGCATATTTTTGTAATTTGCCGATACTTCTTGTTGTAATGATTTGTTACAGGGCTTTGTCGGCGTTTGCGTGGAGCTGTCTCTTGCCAATGCTGCTGCAGTGTTGCATAGTTCCTCCGCCCCCCATCCCCCCCCCCCCCCCCCTTTTTTTTTTTAACCCTGCAATGCATAGCGTGCGCGTGGTGTTGAGCCTCAACTAGGTTTATGTGTTGTATTTGTAGTGATGCTCTGCAGGGCCCCGTAGCTATTAATGCTGGCTGCTGGCCGCTGTCGTGGATATACGAAGTGAAGGCTGTCAATCGAGACACTTTCTTTCTCACCTGATCCGGCGTAGCCGCCATTGTTTTCCTTCCTCATCTCTTCCTTCTCATGCTCAGACCCCAGCGCTACGGAAATCTCCAAGTTGGATTGAGCAGCTCACATGCGTTCGCGACTCATCCAAACCGAAACCCGCTCGGCCTTGCTCCCGGGCTCCCTGGCTCGCTTTCTCTTTCTCACACCACATCCTGTTCACATCCGATGGTCACACAGTGCAACCGTCAACGGCGCAATCGCCCCTCCTTCACACCCACGCCTCAACCCGCTCCGTCTTCCTCTCCGCTCTGCTCCCGTCCACGCCTGTGCCCCCCTCCAAACTCCATCCCCGTCCAATCCACCTTTTCCGTGGGGGGGGGGGGGTCGAAGGCCACAAAGGAACATCCATCGCTGCCTGTGTGGCTCGCACGACCCGAGCCCGAGGCCGCTGAGGAGAGTCTCTTCCGCGCACGCTCGCTCCGCCGTCGCCCGGCAGCTCCGCGGCTGCCCTTCGCACGACGAGGCTCACGTTCGAGGATCCCAGGGCCTTGAAAACCCCCTTCCCCCCCTTCTTTTTTATTTTCCTTTTTTTTGGCGAGGCGCTGCCAACAAGCTCTTGTTTCGTCAGGACGGACTGTGCCTGCTGAATTACCACGCAAAGTCAAGCCGGTAAGACTGGCGTGGCTGTCGGGACGATCGAAAACGTACATGGCCGACACGTCTGGTGCAAGTAGATGAGATAGTCGTGTCCATGCCCGGCCTGGCCAGGGGGGGCGGGTGGGGGGATCGGACTAATGTCGCAGAGACAGTCGAGGTTCACTGCCCGTCAAGCTATCCCGTTGTTTAGGGACCTGTTCCCGACTCGACAAGCAGTGCCGACGCAAGCTCGCTTCAGAAGTGTTGAGCTGACTAGAGCGAGGGAAGAGGTGGGGATTTTCAAGATGTTCGTGGATAGAGGATGCGAACAAGGATGACAACAAGGATGACAACATGGTTTACATACTAAGATGAAGTGCATCGGAGTACGAAGAAATTGCACTAACAAACTGGTTATACCACGCAGACAGTTCAACTACAGTCATCAGGTACGGAGTAAGCTCAGATGCTGTACCGATTAACTTCAAATAGATCTGGGCTGATTGGTTCAAACTTCTTAAACAATCATTATGATCACTTTTAAGAAAAATGATCACCCATATGGCTTTCTGCTTAACCACCTATAAGCTAGCAACTGCTCATACATAGAATTCATCTCGAGTCTGCCTAGTATCGAATCAGCTAGGACCTCTCGGGACGAGAATGTATGAGGATGGTCAGGACTGAGAACACGCATTTGTGATTGCAAACTTGTATCCGTAAGGAGAAAGGCTTCCACACGTTGAACAGGTCTTTTCTACGTAAAGTCAAGATTGTTCATGCTTGTGAGCGTGTCTGGATGCTCCTCGCCAAGCACCCTCTTTCTCGTCTCCATCACTCGCACAGATGGCTCCTCCGCCTCCTTCCATTGGCCATGATTCCAAAACGTCGACGCCAGATTGGCCATGCTGGTAAGCGTGTGTGGATGCTCCTTGCCAAGCACCCTCAAGCTCGTCTCCATCACTCGCACAAATAGTTCCTCCGCCTCCTTCCATCGGCCTTGATTCCAAATCGTCAACGCCAGATTGGCCATGCTGCTCAGCGTGTGTGGATGCTCCTCGCCAAGCACGCTTTTTCTCGTCGCCATCACTCGCACAAATAGCTCCTCCGCCTCCTTCCATCGGCCTTGATTCCTGTACGTCCAGGCCAGATTAGCCATGCTGGTCAGCGAGTCTGGATACTCCTCGCCAAGCACCGTCTTTCTCGTCTCCATTACTCGCACAAATAGCTCCTCCGCCTCCTTCCATCGGCCTTGATTCCTGTACGTCGACGCCAGATTG